>NC_090827.1:76546964-76849994 GCF_028021215.1 Eschrichtius robustus
TAACCACCCTCCCAATTAAAAAACACAGACATTAAAATATAAAAAATCACACAATGGAAACACTGAGAAAGTAATTATTTTTTTCTATACCGAGGAAGACATACTTAAGAAGAAATTATCAGACAGGTTGTCAAATACTGATGTAGAACATTGTTTATAAGAAAAAAAAGTTGGAAACAAACTATCAATATATGTTCCATAAGAGGAGCATGATTAAATAATTCATGGAATATCCATGTGACGAACTGTTAAATCACTATTTTAAAATGGCATTTTTGAAAATGCCTTTAATGATAAGAATAAATGCATGCAACTATATTAAGGGGAAAACCCCTCACAGAACAGAACAAAACAAAAAAACTGATGAAAACTATTTTGAGTATGATTTCTATTAGAATTATACATGTATGTCTATGCTTGTATGTATATTTATTATAAATTAAACATAAGAAAGGAGTAGGGGCTTCCCTGGTGGTCCAGTGGTTGAGACTCCGTGCTCCCCTCCCAATGCAGGGGTCACGGGTTTGACCCCTTGTTGGGGAACTAAGATCCTGCAAAGATCCCGCATGCCGCATGTCACGGCCAAAATAAATAAATAAATAAAGTTAAAAAAATAAATAAATTTTTTTTTTTTTTAAAAAAAGAAGGGAGTATACCAAATGGCTAATTGCTATTTTCTCTGGGTTGTAGGATTAAAAGTGATTTTGATTTGTACATCCATGTTCACAGCAGCATTTTCACAATAGCCAAAAGGTGGAAGCAACCCAAGTGATGAATGGATAAACAAAGTGTGTTATATACATAGAATGGAACAATATTCAGCCTCAAAAAGGAAGGGAATTCTGACACATACTCCCTCCCTCATGGATAAAACTTGAAAACATTATAGTAAATGAAATAAGTCAGTCACAAAAACACAAACACTGCATGATTCCACTTACTTAAGGTACAAAGAATAGTCAAATTCATAGAGACAGAAATTGTCATGGTGATTGCCAGAGGTTAGGGGAAGGGGAGAATGGGGAGTTAGTGTTTAATGGGTACAGAGTTTTAGCTGGGGAAGATGAAAAAGTTCTGGAGATTGATGGTGGAGATGATTTTTGCACAAGAGTGTGAATGTACTAACTGCCAGAGAAATGTACACTTAAAAATGGTTAAAATGATAAATTTGACCTTATGTATGTTTTACTCCAATAAAAAAAATGTAAAGAAAAGTGATTTTGGTTATCTTCTTTATACTTTTGTATTTTATGTTGTCTCAGTGAGCATTTTTTAGATGCAATAATCAAAACAGTAAAAGCAAAACTGGATTATATATGTTAACTATTAGAGACACTGTAAATATGGCTTGATATGAATATTTCATATTCATTTCTGGGTACTCATGGGGAAATCCCATAAAATTAGTTTTGGTGACAACGTTAGAAAATATGAATGGAAATGTGTTACCAATTAACAACATCATTAGGATACTCTGGGAATTTGTTAACAGTTGTAGACATTTTCTAATATACATCTACTAGAATGGCTATAATAAAAAATGGAAAATAACAAGTGTTGACAAGGACTTGGAAAACTGGAACTCTTAGACTGCTGGTGAGAATGTTAAATGGTACAGTCATGTGGCAAAAGTTTGGCAGGTATTCAAAAAGTTAAACACAGAATTACCTTATGACCCAGCAACTCTAGGTACTCCCAAAAGATATTAAAACAGAGTAAAAGAGATACTTGTACACCAATGTTCATAGCACTATTATTCACAATAGCTAAGAGATGAAAACAACCCAGGTGTCCATCAACTGATGAACAAAAGAACAAAATGTGGTATAAGCACAAAGGAATATCATTCAGGAATGAAAAGGAATGAAGTTCTGATACATGCTACAACACAGATGAACCCTGAAGACATTATTCTAAATGAAATAAGCTAGGTGCAAAAAGACAAATATTGTATAAATTCACTTATATGAAAACCTAGAGTAGGCTAATTTATAGAGATAGAAAGTAGATTAGAGGTTATCAGGGGCAGGGAAGTGAAGACAGGGGACTGGAGAGTTATTGCTTAATAGATACAGAGTTTCTGTTTGGGTGATAAAAAATTCTGGAAATAGTGGTGATGGTTGTACAACATTGTGAATTTAATGCCACTGAGTTGTACACTTTACAAAATAGTTAAGAAGGCAAAGTTCAGGGACTTCCCTGGTGGTCCAGTGGTTAAGACTTCGCCTTCCAATGCAGGGGGTGTGGGTTCCATCCCTGGTCAGGGAAATAAGATCCCACACGCCTCCTGGTCAGAAAAAAAACAAAACAAAACATGAAACAGAAGCAATATTGTAACAAATTCAATAAAGACTTTAAAAATGGTCCACATCAAAAAAATCTTAAAAAAAAAAAGTAGGCAAAGTTCATGTTATATATATTTTATCATAATTTTAAAAAGTTTTCGAATTCATTACAGCTTTAGAGATTGCTGGAAACCACTATGTTCTAGATCAGTGGTTCTTAAAGTATAGTTTGGGGATCCCTGGGAGTCAAGCCTCTTTTCATAAACTAAGGAATTACTTGCTTTTTCATTCTTATTATCTCACGAGTATACAGATAAGTTTTCCAGGGGCTATGTGATGTGAAAGGCCAGTTAGTAAATAAATATTTCAGATTTGTGGGCCACAGGGTCTCTGTCACAACTACCTAATTCTGCCACTGCAGAAAAGCAGTCTGAGACAATATGTAAACAAATGGGTGTGGCTTAATAAAGCTTAATTTACAAAAATAGGCAGTGGTGTGGATTTGGCCTATAGGGCCTAGTTTACCAACCCTTGATCTAAAATGCAGCTGTGAATCAAGCATGAAAAAAATGCTTGTGTCACAACTGCCAAGAGGCTTTATAATGAGAAGCAGAACCTCCATCTAATCACATTCAAATTAATGCAGCAGCTTAGAAGTTGTGAGGACACAGTGACTGCTGCCAGCACTAGGAAGTGGTCCTCAAAATGAAAGAGGAAAACAAATGTTTTAATCAAATAAACAAACACAAGAGCAAAAGCACAGCAATCAGGAATCATTTAAACATAGGCCCTACAAATACCAATAAACCCTGGGGCATCAGTATATTAAAGAATAGAAGAACATAGCTAATACTCTTAGGAGGATTCTGAAGTCACCAAGGAAATGCTTAATTATCTCCTATAAAATTCTATTGAGAGAGGCCAAAAAATGAATAATTTTTAAAAGGACTGACTTTACTATTTCTGTCAATAAGCCTGCATTTTTCAGTCATCTACTTTTCAAACCCTGGGTCTGACATGCTTCTTTCCCATTCACTCCCATCTCCAATGAATGAGCACATCACTTTGATCCTGCCTCAGCCAAATGTGTCCTAGCTCTTTACAATCATTTTGGAAAACTGACTTACCATAGCTACTCAAGCTCAAACACATGCATGTCCAGTGACCTGACAATCTCACTCCTAAGTGTATACCCAAAAGAAATGCACACATCTGTTCGCCAACATAAGGTACTAGAATGTTCATCATAATTCCATCTGTAATAGCCCAAACTGGAAATTATCAAATGCCCATCAAAAACAGAAAGAGTAAATGGACTGTGGTATGTTCACATAATGGAATACTCTACAGCAACAAGACTGAACCATCTACAAGTACACAGCAGTATGGATGAATGTCACAAAGGTACTATTGAGAAAAAAAGCCAGAAATATATGATTTCATTTATAAAATGTCCAGAAACAGACAAAAGAAATCTATGCTTTTAATAACCGAGACAGTTACTTTTAGAGTAAGGCTTATGACCAGAAGGACACCCAAGAGAGGTCATATTTTGTTTCTTGATCCGGGTGCAGGTTGCATAGGTGTGTTCAGTTTGTAAAAATTCATTGAGCTGCAGAACCTATGATATAGCACTTTTCTGTATGTATATTATAATTTATTTTAAAATATCTAGCTTTCAATATTAAGTAATATTTTCTATGTCTTTGTCCATACTTTCACTATCTGTTATTTGTGCCTTGAGTTTGGCACTTCATCAAATATTACCCTGTGATATCTCATATTGTCATTTAATTTTTGTCGTGGATGTCTTCTCTCTCTCTCTTTTTTAATCTGCATTGGGTCTTAGTTGCGGCGTGTGGGATCTTCATTGAGGCATGCGGGATCTTTCGTTGTGGCGTGCAGGCTCTTCCTTGCAGTGCGTGGGCTTCTCTCTAGTTGTGGTGCGTGGGTTTTCTCTCTCTAGTTGTAGTGGCGCATGGGCTTCTCTCTAGTTGTGGTGTGCAGGTTCTCTCTCTAGTTGTATGGGCGCGTGGGCTTCTCTCTAGTTGTGGCGTGCAGGTTTTCTCTCTAGTTGTAGCGGCACGTGGGCTTCTCTCTAGTTGTGGTGTGTGAGTTTTCTCTCTCTAGTTGTGGTGCGCAGGCTCCAGAGCTCGTGGGCTCTGTAGTTTGTGGCACCCAGGCTCTCACTGAGGAGCGCGAGCTCAGTAGTTGTGGTGCACGGGCTTAGTTGCCCCACGGCATGTGGGATCTTAGTTCCCCGATCAGGGATCAAACCCACGTCCCCTGCATTGGAAGGCAGATTCTTTACCACTGGACCACCAGGGAAGTCCCCAGATGTCTTCTCTTTTTTAATTAAGGTATAATTTATGTACAATAAAATACATGGACTGTAAACGTTCAGTTCAACGAATTTTTACAATTGTATACACCCATGTAACCATCACCACCATGATACAGTACATTCCATTACCTCTGAAAGTTCCCTACCACCTTTATAGGCAATCTCCTCTCCCCCCACACAGAAAACAACTCTTGTAATTTTTATAACCAGAGATAAGTTTTGCTTGTACTTGGTGTTACACGCATACCTTTCTGATAATCAGTTTATATGTTCAGGAGAATGTAAAGGAGACTTCAGAGTAGAACTAAGGGGTGGAGTGCGAAGACCATGCCGACGCATCTCTTGGATTGCTCGTTCTCTGTCAATAAAGACAAAATAAGAGATTATACCAAAAAGTGGTAAACAAATAAAAGGTCCTGTTATTGTTATTAGTTAAGTAATTTCTACTCAATTGATTAATTACTATTTCTACTAAATTTAAATCCTTTGTAGGGACTTCCCTGGTGGCACAGTGGTTAAGAATCCACCTGCCAATGCAGGCGACACAGGTTTGAGCCCTGGTCCAGGAAGATCCCACATGCCGTGGAGCAACTAAGTTCATGTGCCACAACTACTGAGCCGGCGTTCTAGAGCCCGTGAGCTACAACTACTGAGCCCACGTGCCACAACTACTGAAGCCTGCGCGCCTAGAGCCCATGCTCCGCAACAAAAGAAGCCACTGCATTGAGAAGCCTGCACACCTCAATGAAGAGTAGCCCCTGCTCGCCACCGCAACTAGAGAAAGCCCACGCAGCAACGAAGACCCAATGAAGCCATAAACAAACAAGCAAACAAATAAATAAATCCTATGTCTTTATACCATTTTTAAGTTGAGGATAAAAGATTTCAATTAAAGGAACATGTACTTTAAGAGATTGTTCAAAGCCCCTCTGAATATAGATTTTCAAAGTTGGTTGGTTCCCCTCTCTGCCCCTACCTTTCCCACCTCTTCTTGCACATAAATCTAGTCCTCTTCCTTCTTCCTGTCTCAAAACGCCCAAATGTTAGAAGTAAAATAATCTACTTTCTGCTATGTCTGGGTTTGCCCCACAAAGCATGATGACTGTGTTGCCACCTCTACTGTGGGCTATTCACAGTCCCTGGCCCAGACTTTCTAACTTGAGCTCTTCAGTACCTAGGATTTCTACCTAGATGGGTGCTTCACAAACTTTTTTCATTATAATCCCCTAAAAAAACTTTTTTAGATGCCCCTCCCCAAATTATTCCCCCTCCGTCCAATTTTAATACATCAGATTTTAATACACAGATACACTGTTAATATACTGTGGCCCTTCGGAGGGCCATAAATCACTGTAATACCTAAGGTTTCTTTGCCATTCCCTCTTCCCCAAGAATCCATATTGTTCCCTGCAGTGACAATACTGCCCCTTTAAAAATGCATGATCTAGTTGCATGGTAAAGAGAAGGAAAGACATGGTCGTGTGGGTCCAAGGTTTCTTTGGGGACCAGGGGCAAGGAAAAAGGAGAAGAATTAAGGGAGTCTATAACCCTAGGCAACAGAGAGCTTGATTTAGGACCCTTGAATTGAAGAGAATTTCAGTTGTCATTAATAAATGAAAATCATTACACATATAGAAATCATTACACATATAGATCTATTTCAGAAAATAGATCTTCTAAATTACAAGAAATTAACAACACTGCTTCCATGACACTGATGCAACCTCAGGCTTCATTTCTCTTTGAAATCACAAATATTGATTTCCTAGCAAATTCCATCTATAATCCAAATTGCACATCACTTAAAAGTTTTGAAGCAAATGGTTAAGAATAAGATTAGAGAACTCAAAATATTGACCTAAATAAGCAATCTGACCACTATTTGAGAATGAAATCTTAGGAATGCTGATGCCTATGGTATTAATACAGTAGGAAAGAAAAATGGAAGAAAAGTAAATTGACAAATTGATTCACAAATTAGACTTGGATTTTCACTGTTAAAGCAGGTCTCATTCCTGTTTGTAACACTTGGAGATTAAAATTTTCAACATAATAAAGCAAATGAACTGAAACATAAGTGACTATGAAAATTCCTAAGCTGTAGGGAATATACTGGAAAGATTAAGAGCACAGGCTTTAAAATTAGACAAACCTGTTTGGATTTTAGTCTTGGCTCTGCTATTTACTATTTGCGTGACCTTAGTTTCTAATAATAATATAGGCACAATAATAGATAGTTAATAGGATTAATCAGATACATACATAGTATCTGGCATATATTTGTTAAATGCCCTTAAGATCATCAGCATCATTGCTTTTACGACGATTTGTATTTGGAATTTCCTATTGGACCATAATGTTTTGGGCTCTTGTAGAATCCTTACTAGCTTGCTGATTCCCTAACTATATCCTTTGAAATAATGCCCTAATTTTGCCCTGAGGAATGCTACAGCGAACATTTATACAATACTTGCTACTTTACTGTGGGGATATTATCTTCTACAACACTTGTTGCCTTTTTAGGAAGAATTACCAACGAAATTTATTTTACATATTAATGCTAAGAAAAGTTTGCTATTTGTAAGCCATATTAAATCCTTTTGTAATAGAATAGGGAATAAATAAAAATGCTGTTCAACGCTAAAAATATATTCTTACCGTTCATATCTTTCAGTTGAAATCTGCCTTTTCAGAACATCAAGATCTGTTTGTAATTGTGCCATTTTGGCCCGAAGCATGGTGTTTTCCCGGCTTTGACTATTTCTTAAAAACAAATTTAGAAAATCAAATAAATAATAAATATTCTGTTTTATAGCATCAAGTGCTATGGATTTTTGTTTTTGTTATTAATAAATACAAATGGAGGTGACATATAAGGATGAAAAAAAGAGAAGACTTTTCAACAATAATTCCATAAACGTCTGGAGCTTCTATCACAAAGTTTTCTTTTTCATTCATCTCATTTATTTAACGAACATTTACTGAGCTTCTAGTATGTGCTAGGCACTGCAGCAATGCTGGAGATACAAATGTGAGAAGACATGAATTGTAACATCAAAAAGTAAAGTATCTTTATTGGCTCTTTCTTGACTCCTACCTCAGAAAGAGATATATTTCTAATACCTTTTAAAAGTTAATTATTCCACTCATACTATCTACACTGTGTTTCCTCCCTTCTTCCAAAAATATGTCCAAACTTCTCCATCATCAATCTCCTAAAAGGTAATCAATATCCTTATGAGGGTCAAATTTCATGGTCTTTTCAAAGTCCTTTTTCCTAATCCACAGCATGAAACACAGCCAACTCTCCCCATTCTGAAATGCTCTCCCCTTCGCTGACTTCTCTCTTCATTCCTCAAATTTAGGTATTTTTCTAAAGTCCACTCGTTCACTTCCACGGATACCACCTCTGTGGAGAACATATACAAATTACACCCCCAAACATGATGTTTCTTCTGAGCTAAACCCCCTGAGTTTCCCAAAGCAGCGGCCATGTAATCAAATACTTTGCTTTGCACTCCCATCCCCCACTCCCCCAACACTTCGAAAAAAAATTTTTTGGTTCCTCCACTATTTTTCTATCATTTGTTTTATGCTACAAATCTATAAAAAATTATTCATATTGAAAAATTATTTGTGACAAGCTATTTTCCTCACATAAGTTGATTCATGACGCTTACAATTTGCTTTCTGAAAGGGTTAACTTCTCTTTAAGCAGCTGAATTTCTGTATCCTTCTCGTGGGAGGTTAAATGGGAATGAAATTCTTTATCTCTATTTGTAGCCAACAATGATTCAAGGTTTTTAATTGTATGTCTCTCACTTGACAGTTGTTTTTTTAACAGCTCTGATTCTGATTTTACATTTTCTAATTCCACTGAGACCTACAAGAAAAACAAAGCAAGATTACTTCAGTATAATTTTAGACTTACTCTGAAAAATTATCTGCAGAGCTATACACACATCAGTTGCTTCATTTTGGGTACTGATTAAAGATTCTGTAATACTTTTCACATATAAGAAAAACATCTTATTTTCAAAATAATCTTTGCTATTTTTTAGCAAAGACCTATCCCAACCCTCAAATAGTTTTCTTTCGTGTTATCTTGTCAAGAGAGGGTAATTAACATAAAATCCTAAAATGTGGCCACCCTATCAGTAAGGAGGCCCTTCTGGTTTATTAAATATGTATATTCTGATTACATAGTCAAACCAGTCTTGAAGCTTCTCAGTACCTGAAAATAAAGTTACTACTAAATGAGTGAAAACTGGAAACACCCATGTTTAAAAACACACATTGGGTTGTTTGAAGTTATGCTTCAGTTTGGGAATGGGACGTTCCAGTTAACTCGACTTTTAAAATTAAGTAAGATTTTTATCAGGAAAAATATTCCACTTAGAAAGGAATGAACTGCTCAATTCTTCATATAAGTCTTATTTTTAAACAGAGAAAGAATGTATTGGGATGTGTTCCTATTCTATAATTAGAAGACTTGTATTCTCCTAAATACCCATTTGCTTCAAAACAGCACCTAATTTTATCATCATGTTTGTCAAAGAAACCTCGACAAAGAATGTAGTAGTCAAATTAGAGTAGGGCTGAATAAAACAATACGCTACTGTGACTTCCTGGTGGCGCAGTGGTTACGAATCCGCCTGCCAACGTAGGGGACACGGGTCTGAGCCCTGGTCCGGGAAGATCCCACATGCCGTGGAGCAACTAAGCCCATGTGCCACGACTACTGAGCCTGTGCTCTAGAGCCTGTGAGCCACAACTACTGAAGCCCACGTGCCACAGTTACTGAAGCCTATGCGCCTAGAGCCCGTGCTCTGCAACAAGAGAAGCCACTGCAATGAGAAGCCCATGCACCACAACGAAGAGTAGCTCCTGCTCGCCCCAACTAGAGAAAGCCCGCGTGCAGCAATGAAGACCCAATACAGCCAAAAATAAGTAAATAAATAAATTTATATATAAAAAAAACAATATGCTACAATATTATCTTTTAAGTTCTTACCCTCTCAAATTCAAGGTTTTTGGAATTCAATTGCTGGGTCATAATATCTTTGCCTGAATCAAGCTTAATGCAAAGTTCTCTGAGAGATGACACATCATTTAATACTGCTGCTTTCTCATCTTCTTGGTGTCTCAGCTCTTCTTCTAATCTAGATATGGCTTTTGCCATCGATGAGATCTGAGATTCATAAGCATGATGTGCATTTATGTGCTGAAAATAAGAAAACAGGTACAAAGTTAAAGTAACCCAGTAATTTTAAAGGTTTGAATCTGTGTAGCTACAACGTCACTTTATAAAACTATAAAAGCCAATTTTTGCAATTTTAAAAATTTTGCAATTTTAAGATACTCTCAGGAAGTTGTCTGCTATTTAAAGATGGCCTATTTAATGCTTAAAAAAAATACTGTGTTTAATTATTAATCATGGTAACTAAGTACCTCATGTATATATTTGGAAGATGCAAAGATGAAAATTACTGCTTTAGGGTTGTGAACATGAGAGATCTTTGAAGTCATATTAAATTTTTCCTTTATAAACTCTTTGTTATAATAATGCTTTTTAAAGTAACATATATACTTATCACTCCTCAATTGCCTTTAAATTCTGCCTCAATTGCCTTTAAATTCTGAATTTCAAAAATGGAGTTTGCTTTAAAACTATATACCTCAATTGCCTTTAAATTCTGAATTTCAAAAATGGAGTTTGCTTTAAAACTATATACCTAAAGTCATATTTAAATTTAATTTAACCTAATAATAGTATACTACTTTATAAGATTTTAATAACTGAAATAACGAGCAAAATTTGAAATACTGATAAACACTTCTTTCCTAAAGTAATACACATTAAAAAAAAAAAGAATTAATTAATTAATTTATTTTTGGTTGCGTTGGGTCTTCATTGCTGCACGTGGGCTTTCTCTAGTTGCGGCGAGAGGGGGCTACTCTTTGTTGCGGTGCGCGGGCTTCTCATTGCAGTGGCTTCTCTTGTTGCGGAGCATGGGTTCTAGGCGTACGGGCTTCAGTAGTTGTGGCACACAGGCTTCAGTAGTTGTGCTTGCAGGCTCTGGAGCGCAGGCTCAGTAGTTGTGGTGCACGGGCTTTGTTGCTCCGTAGCATGTGGGATCTTCCTGGACCAGGGCTCAAACCCATGTCCCCTGCACTGGCAGGCAGATTCTTAACCACCGCGCCACCAGGGAAGCCCCGAGTAATGCACATTTAAAATTTTTCACAATTTAAAATGTGAGTGATAAATACAAACAGATATAAACTCTACTTCTAGAATTTAGGAAGAATTCCACATTTGAAAATTAAATTATTAAACAAGTTTTACTAAAATGAATCAACATTAAACATCTAATACACTGCCTTGAAGATTTAATAAATTTCAACAATTGTAGAAAAGTACTTGGATTTTCCAAATATTAATGAATTAATTAATCAAAATTCCCCCAAAGAAATATAAATATGTAAGTCAATTTTATATATCACATAAGAACATGAACAATGACAAAGAACAAAAGAACTAAAGAATAGTTTCTCCTGAGAACTATTTTGAAGGTTGAAAAACATTCCTTTAGTTATTATACTCTTAACAGAAAAACTTACAGAAATAGTGTATTCGTTTCCTACGACTGCTGTAACAAATTATTGCAAATTGCTGGGTGGCTTAAAACAACAGAAATTTATTCCCTCACAATTCTGGAGGTTACAAGTCTGAAATTTAGATGCTGGCAGAGTTGGCTTCTTCTGGAGGTTCTGAGGGAGAATCTGTTCCATGCCTCTCTCCAAACTTCTGGTGATTGCTGGCAATCCTTGGTGTTCCTTGCCTTGTAGACACATAACTCCAATCTCCGCCTTCATCTTCACTTGACATTCTCCTTGTGTCTTCTGTGTCCAGATTTCTCTTATCTCATAAGGATACCAAACATTGGGTTATGGCCTGCCCTAGTCCAGTGTGACCTCATCTTAAATTGATTACACCTGCAAAGGTCCTATTTTCAAAAAGGTCACATTCACAGGTTCTGGTGGTTAGCATTTCAATGTATTTCGGGGGGGCCATAATTCTATCAACTCTCTGGCTCCCCCAAATTCATGTCCTTCCCATGTGCAAAATATATTCATTCTATTCCAACATTCTAGCATCAACTCTAAGTCCAAAATCTTATCTAAATCAGAATGGGTAAGACTCTGGGTATGGTCCTTCCCGGGGCAAAATTACTCTCCTTCCAAGGACCTGTGATACTAGAAAACAAGTTACCTCCCTCTGAAATAAAATGGTGGAACAGGCATAAAATGGTCCTATTCTGAAAGGGAGAAAATAGAAGGAATAAAGGAGTTACTAGTCCAAAGTAAGCTTGCAGCCAAGTAGGGCAAATTCCATTAGATTTCAAGGCCTAAAAATAATTATCTGTGTCTTGATACTCTGTCCTCTGGACCTGCTAGGGCAGCCCCACCTTCTCAGCCCTCAGGTATAGCCCCATCTCTTGGCTCACAGTGGCAGTGGCACTGCCTTCTGGAATCAAGGAAGAAATAGCCCAGTCCCCTGGGCCCATGGTAGCGTAGCAGGTCCACCAGCTTTTGAGCTGCCCTTGGCAGCCCTGCTGATCTCTGAGCCACCTTCATTCTTCCCTTTTCTTGAAGGAGAACATATGTCCATAACTCTAGTGGCCTGTTTTCTGCTAGTAGGATCCAAGAAGTTTAGCCTTCTTTCCTTTTATCCTGTTTCTGTCTCTTTCAGCCCAAGCTGGCAGTGTTTCTGCTGAGGTGATTGGTTGGATCTATGAGTCACTCACCTACTCTCTTTGCCTAGCCACACTCTCGGCCCTGAACACGCTCTCGGCCTCCGGAACACGCTATCTGGATAGGCTAAGACTTTTCCAAATCATCAAGTCCTGGCTCTTTTTTTGCTTGGCAATTTCTTCTTCAATTTACCTCTTTCCTTCACATCTTACTATAAGCAGCCAGGAGAAACCAGGCTGCACCTTTCATACTCTGCTTGGAAATTTCCTCAGCTAAACATCCAAGTTCATAACTTATAAGTTCTACTTTCCTAAGAGTACACCATAATTCAGCCAAGTCCTCTGCCATTTTATAATAAGAATTACCTTTTCTCCAGTGTCCAATAACATGTTCCTCAATTCCATCTGAGACCTCACTAGAAGAAACATTCTTATTTCTGGACAAATTCCATTCATGACGATTTATGTATTTTGTAAATAATAGAAGTTTTCTCTACAGCTTTCCTCCTTTTTTCTGAGTTCTCACCAGAATTGCCTTTAATGTCCATCTTTCTACCTACAAACTTTTCAAGGTAATCTAGACTTTTCTATCAGGCACCTCAAAACTGTTCCAGCCTGTACCCATTACAAAACTCTTCCAGCCTGTACCCGTTACTCTTCCAGCCTGTATCCAATTCCAAAGACCCTTTTTAGGTTTGCTACAAAAGCATCCCACTTCCTGGTACCAAAATCTGTACTAGTTTCTTAACGCTGCCATAACAAATTACCATAAACTAGATAGCTTAGAATAACAGAAATGTATTACTCCCTCTCAGTTCTGGAGGCCACAAGTCTGAAATCCAGATGTCAGCAGGATCGGTTCCTTCTGGAGGTTCTGAGGGAGAACCAGTTCCACACCTCTCTCCCAGCTCAAGTGATTGCTGGCAATCCTTGGGGTTCCTTGCCTTGGTAGACACATCATTTCAATCTCTGCCTCTATCCTCATGTGGCATTCTCCCCTGTGTCTTCTGTGTCTGAATCTCCCTTATTTTACAAGGACACCAGTTATCAGATTAGGGTCCATCCTACCCAGTATCACCTCATTTTAACCTTTTAAAAAGTATTTATTTATTTATTTTTGGCTGCGTTGGGTCTTCGTTGCCGTGCGCGGGCTTTTCTCCAGTTGCGGCGAGCGGGGGCTACTCTTTGTTACGGCGCACAGGCTTCTCATTGCGGTGGCTTCTCTTGTTGCGGAGCATGGGCTCTAGGCGCACAGGTTTCAGTAGCTGTGGATCGCGGGCTCTAGAGTGCAGGCTCAGTAGTTGTGCGCACGGGCTTAGTTGCTCCACGGCATGTGGGATCGTCCCAGACCAGGGCTTGAACCCGTGTCCCCTGCACTGGCAGGCGGATTCTCAACCACTGCACCACCAGGGAAGCCCACCTCATTTTAACTTGATTAAATCTGCAAAGATGCTATTTCCAAATAAGGTCACATTCACAGGTACTGGGAGCTAGGACCTAAATATATTTTGGGGGGGAGGGGGTGCATAATTCTACGCACTACAGATAATCAATACTTTCTTCTAAAAAATAAAGACCGACTACAATACTATACCAACAAAACAAAACAAAAGTAGAACTAATAGCCAACTGTTCCTTATCAATCTAACTTATTTAGGGTCCCTATACTTTAACTAAACTCAAAATTTTATTAAGAGACTTTTATTAGACTGTCTTTATGACAAAAGCTTATTTAAATCCACATGCAAAAGAATGAAGTTGGAACCTTACCTTATATCATGTATAAAAATTAACTCAAAATGGATCAAAGACCTCAACATAAGAGCTAAAACTATAAAACGCATAGAAAAAACAGGGGAAAAGCTGCATTATGTTGGATTTAGCAACGATTTCTTAGATATGACACCAAAAATACAGGCAAGAAGAAAAAAATAGATAAATTGGACTTCATCAAAATTTAAAACTCCTGTGCATCGAAGGATAAAACTGAGTGACAAGGTAAGCCATGAGATGGGAGAAAATATTCACAAATCACATATCTAATAAGGGATTGAAATCCAGAATATACAAACAATTCCTACAACTCAACAACAACAGAAAACAACCTGATTAAAAACTAGGCAAAGGATTTGAATAGATATTTCTCCAAAGAAAATACACAAATGGCCAATAAACACACAAAATATGCTCAACATCACTAATCATTAAGAAAATACAAGTCAAAACCAAAATGAAATACCACTTCACTCCCATTGGGATGGCCATTATTAAAACAGAAAAACAAAACAAAAAACCCCAGAAAATAACAAGTGCTGGTGAAGATGTGGAGAAACTGGAACCCTAACATTGCAGGTGGGAATGTAAAATGGTGCAGCCCCTGCGAAAAACTGTATGGTAGTTATTCAAAAAATTAAACATAAAATTACAATATGATCCAGTAATTCCATGTCTGGGTATATCCTAAAGAACTGAAAATAAAGACTCGAATAGATATTGTACATCCATGTTCATAGCAGCATTATTTTCAATAGCCAGAGAAGGAAACAAACCAAATGTTCATTGACAGATGAATGTTTAGACTGTGGTATATGCATACAATGGGATATTATTCAGCCTTAAAAAGGAATGAAATTCTGACACATGCTACAACATGGGTGAACCTTGAGATTTAAGTGAACCTTAGGCCTAAGTAAAATAATTCAGTCACAAAAAGACAAATATTGTATGACTCCACTTATAAGAGGGACATGGAGTAGTCATATTCATAGAGAGAGAAAGTAGAATGGTGGTTGTCAGTGGCTGGGGGAGGGGAGAATGGGGAGTTAGTATTTAATGGGTACAGAGTTTTAACTGGGGAAGATGAAAAACTTCTGGAGAAGGATGGTGGTGATAGTTGCACAACAATATGCATGTACTAATTGCCACTGTATACTTAAAAATGGTTAAAATGGTAAATTTTATATTATGTATATGTATATTTGTATATTATGTATACAATATATTATGTATATTTTACTTACAATATAAAAGTAATGGGGCTCTCCTAAGCAAGTTACCAGAATTAATAACAGATTACCATTGAACTTGATTTTTACCAATGCTTAAACCTCACTTCAATAAAGTGCCTTTGAATGTTTTCTGTTTTACTAAATTCTGTCTGTGCGAGACCAATGAATATATTACCAATGAATATATTTACCTCCTGAATTTCTTTTTCTAGTAGCTCCACTCTTTCTCGAAGGTGTCTCCTCTCTGTGTCAATAGAAAGAAGTTCCAGTCGAACTGAGCTGCTTTCCCCCTCAGCTTGATGGGCTTTGACCTCCCAGTCTTCAGCACGGTCATGAAGCATCTGAAATCTATCTAACAAATCTTGATTTTCTCTTTCCTGGTTTAACCACAATCAAATTGTTTCTAAATTAGTCATCATTACTCACTGGAATACCCATGTCATAAACATATACACACATTGGGATTTTTGTTTTAATTTAGGAAGCATAAGATATCTGTGCAGACACTATACTAAGTAAGATCTGTAAGAAAATATACAAAGACAGTAGGCAAGATCTCCACTTTCATATGTTAATATCTAATAGAGGAGACAGAATACAGAAACATGAAAAAGTTAAAAAAAAAATCAGTCTTAAGTCCAACCTAAACAATGTTTTTTCACCTTAGCAGCCATTAAGCTCTCCCATCGTGACACTTCAGTTATGTAATTATGAACTCTACTCTTCATTTCTTCTTTTTCTTGCACTGCTGCTTCTAATTCCAATGAAATTTGCTATAAATCAGAAAATTGAAGACAAATCTAAAATCAATGTAGCACCTAATGAGTTCTATTCATGTTCAAATAGCTCTTTCTGAATTTGGGGAATAAGTGAGAGTAGGAAAAAAGGAAAACTGTTCCTGACTGTTATTTTCACACGTTTTTCTTGACTGATCTTGACTTTTTAACCAAATATTACCATATATCTCCCACAATATATGTGACCACATATCTGGTATTTAAACTAAGGGCTAGCTACGCTCAGCGGTTGACATTTAAAAAAATATATATCAGCAATATGCTCTATAATGAATAATTTTTTAAAATATTTAAAATAAGAAAATCATTGGTTTTCTTGGTGTAATCCTTTAATAAACCAGCACAAACAAAACCAATACCTTTTAGTATTTGCCATTCTAAACTATTCATTAATTAACTTACAGGCATATCTCTAAGCCACTGGAAGTAAGTATGAATAATTAAAATCTATCATGGGTCTTTAAAACACAGCAACTTTGCCCTGGGGGTGATGCTGAGGTCCTCACCCAGTAGGGTAACACCAATTTCTGCCATAGAGAACACCATGCTCCCAGCTTCAGGATTCCTTGCAACAAAGACCACAATGGTGAGGGGACTACAGTTGTACCCATTAGACACCCTGTAATATACCGCAGCATTCTAAACCACATTTTAAAATACCCTTATAAACACTATTCTCCTTAAAGAATTATTTCTTTTGTTGTTGATATTTATATAATTAAAATTTAGAAAGCATATTTAGAGCTTTAAAATTTAGCAAACAATGAATATATTGTATAACTGTATACTATAAAACTATCAAAGTTTATGCATTGTGCTCATACCTGGTTTTCTCTTGCCACTGTAGCCAGATCATCCTGTAATCTTCTGTTTTCCTTAAAAGACATTTCTTTAGATCTTCCTACTTCATCAAGTTCCTTGTGAGCTGCATCAAGTTGGCGCCGGAGGCTGCTTATCTCACGGTCCCGATTAATCAGTGTTTCCTTTAGGTGGCTGTTACATGGGTGGTTAGCAATAATAAAGAAAGCTTTTTGGAAAATTTAGTTCATTTACAAGAAAACTGTTGTACTCTGATTTAAGTATACTAGGAATGCAAGAAATTACAACTACTCAACCTATGGACTGGGAGAAAATATTTGTAAATGATGCAACCAACAAGGGTGTATACCAACAGCTCATACAACTCAATAACAAAAAAACAAACAACCCAAGCAAAAACTGGACAGAAGATCTAAATGGACATTTCTCCAAAGAAGAAATGCAGATGGCCAATAGGCACATGAAAAGATGCTCAACATGGCTAATTATTAGAGAAATGAAAATCAAAGCTACAATAAGATACCACCTCACACCAGTCAAAATGGCCAACATTAAAAAGTCTACAAATAATAAATGTTGGAAAGGGTGTGGAGAAAAGGGAACCCTCCTACACTGTTGGTGGGAATGTAAATTGATACAGCCACTATGGAGAACAGTATGGAGGTTCCTTAAAAAGCTAAAAAGAGAGTTACCATATGATCCAGCAAACCCACACCTGGGCCTATACCCAGACAAAACTATAATTTAAAAAGATACACACACCCCCTATGTTCATAGCAGCATTATTTACAATAGCCAAGACATGGAAGCAACCTAAATGTCCACTGACAGTGAAATCTATAAAGAAGATGTGGTACATATATACAATGGAAGACTACTCAGCCATTAAAAAGAATGAAATAAAGCCATTTGCAGCAACATGGAGGGACCTAGAGAATATCATACTAAACGAATAAGTCAGAAAGAGAAAGACAAATACCATATGGTACCACTTATATGTGGAATCTAAAATATGACACAAATGAACATATCGAAGAAACAGAAACAGACTCACAGACATAGACTGTGGTTGCCAATGGGGAGGGGGCTGGAGGAGGGAAGGATTGGGAGTTTGGGATTAGCAGATGCAAACTAGTATTACAGAATGGATAAACAACAAGTTCTGCTATATAACACAGGGAAGTATATTCAGTATCCTATAATAAACCATAATGGGAAACTTCCCTGGTGGTGCAGTGGTTAAGAATCTGCCTGCCAATGCAGGGGACACAGGTTCGATCCCTGGTCCGGGAAGATCCCACATGCCTCGGAACAACTATGCTCGTGCCCCACAACTACTGAGCCTGCGCTCTAGAGCCCGCGAGCCACAACTACTGAAGCCCGCATGCCCTAGAGCCCACGCACTGCAACTACTGAAGCCTGCGCACCTAGAGCCTGTGCTCTGCAACAACAGAAGCCACCACAATGAGAAGCCTGTGCACCGCAACGAAGAGTAGCTCCCGCTCACCGCAACTAGAGAAACCCCGCGCGCAGCAATGAAGACCCAATGCAGCCAAAAAAACCAAAAAAAAAACGTAATGGAAAAGAATATGATAAAGAATATATATATATAACTGAATCACTTTGCTGTATAGCAGAAATTAACACATTATAAATCAACCATACTGCAATAAAATTTAAAAAAAGAAATTACAACTACTTCATTAAGATACTGATTAGGTGAAGCAGATATTTTAGATCTCTACCAATCATTATGTGCAAATAAAGTCATAAAATAAACTTATTATTCTAAAAGTCAAGTAAAAACAGAAGACTTTCAAGTGTTAGGAGCAGAACATAAACGATTCAATTGGCACTTATTTAATGTTTAAGTCCCCACTATTATATAATATGTAAGGGTGTATAAAATAAATACAATTAGTGACTTTCGTCTTGAAGTAGAGAGACCAGACATAAAATGTAAAGTCTTGTAACAATGTTCAAAAAGGTTTAGATGTGGAATAAATTCAACACTGGCTACTAGGGTAATCTGAATTTTAATGATTAGGGCCTGCACAGGGTAATTACAGTAGAAATAAGGAGCAAGTAGGTATGTAAAAGAATAATTAATAAGACATAATTGTTTAGATGTGGATGACAGAGGAAGGGAGAAAGTTAAAGAGGATAACATTTCCATGCAGGAAACTGAGAAAATAACTGATACTGGTAAAAATAGGAAAACTGAAAAAGAAATTTTCCTATTGCCAGATTGCTATTCAAATAGATAAAGCTGTATTCACTGAAAATTTCTAAAAAAGCTGGATGCCGTTCCATTGATTACTTACTTCATAGAAGATTCATACTCTGAGACTGTTATCTTCATCTGAGAAATAGCTTTTTCCTATAGAAATTATAAAAATATGTAAGATTCTAAACCATTCATATAGAAATGTCTTCATTTGAATTGATACAATGTCACTTTTATATAGTTTAAATCCAATTATATAAATTATGTTACAAAAGAAACCTCCAAGTAAACATATTTCCATGTACCAATTATATTTCATATATTGGCATATTTCTACCCACTCTAAGAATGTGAATTGTTCCTTGAGTTTGCTATAATCATATATGATAAAACTCTATTCTAGAAATAGAACTTTTAAAGATTCAAATTATTGGTATAAAATGAAATTTAAACACATTAGAAGATACGGCCTTGGGTCTTAGGAACTTGTACACAGGCAGTAAGAACTGCATATCTAAAACAGAGAATAAAATAAGCTTTTCTGTTCAGATGCTGGATAACATTACTTAACAGTCACATACTTTATTAGCTAGGTTTTCATGCAAGTTTGCAATCTTTTCTGTCTTCTCATCTACAGTCTCCTGAAGAATGTCTTTTTCTTTATCAATAACACCAATGGTCTTTTTCATTACATGAGCCTCTTCATTCTGTGAAGTCATCTTGAAGTGTAGTTTACCTATAAATGAAAAAGAAATGTTTGTTAGACAAAGTAAATTAGGATTAGCAAAAACAAAATTTAAGAATACTTACCTATTTTTTCCTCCAGTATTTTAACTTGTGCTTGTGCTGATTCAAGTTCACTTCTTTTCATGGAAAGTTGGTGCTGAGAGTCCTCAAGTGACCGCTGTAGCTGCTCATTTACTAGCCTAAAGAGTCAGTGGACAAAAACAAATGGTATTCTTTACCTCTGGTAGAAATAATTTTTTTTTAATGAAAGATCTTAACAAATATTTTTCTTATTTTTAAAGTTTCTTTTATTCCTTATTTTAAAGCTCTTCCAGTATAATCAAGGGCATTATACTATATATATTATTCCTTTCTTCAAAACTGTTCCATCTTCCTCAAAATAATATGGTGTAAAAATCAAATTAATTGTATACATTTTTCTAGAGGCTTCCTAGTAGTTTTAAAGCTTTTCTCAGTTTCCTAATATCAACCCTCTTTCTCTTAAAATCTATTTCCAATAGTCAAGGCAAAGGAAAAGTCTTGTTTTTACAGAATGGCCTAGCACTTCAAGATCCTGACCATCCTGACCAGCAAGCTTTTAATTCTGCTTCACATTCTGACTTTTTTTGATAGGTAGTCAACTGGAGGTCATAGTAAACAGGGAAATAGGTATTTACTGTAGTGCAATGAGGATTTAAGACTAAAGACTGGTTTCAGGGAGCAAAAAAAAAGGACATACAGAAAAAATAAAGACAATTTCAGACGAATCCTTTACTGATCAGTAAGATTAATTTTTTTTCAGAAGTAACAAGAATTTGCTCTCATGTCATCTAGGGTCTTTGGAAGCTTTTAGTCCTGGCCTAGGAATTCTTAGCCTGGCCTTGCTGGAAAAACATGGCTCTCACGTTAGGCTATTTACTGGGGACTTCCACAGGTTCCTTTTAGGGTTTGTTTGAAGATGAGATAGTAGAAGATACTAAAGGTGGCTTAGCTTAGAATTGCCTAATAGGGAGGAGGTTGGATTCTGAAACCACTAGTAAGATGGGACATCTCCCACAGAAATGAAGAAGTTTTACATGCAACACTGAGATATTCTGAAACACAAAAGACATGACCCTGACTGCTCTAATAGCAAGTGAATGATGACCCAGAGGCAGGGAGGGAAGTCAAGGTGAGGCTGACCTCTTTAGAATTGCACAACCAAATAAAACCAAGTCAGAAAGATTCTTGGTTCAAGCAATTTTACTTCATAAAATCATCTGTGAGATCCAGGTGACTCACTGTATTCAAGCTGCTTGTAAAAGCTACAGCTATTACTCTGAGGGATATAACTACACGGAGTGGAGAAAAAAGAAAGCTAATATTCACTGTACTGATAATTTACAGACATTAGCTCATTTATTCCTAGGACAGTTCCATAATTAGAACCATTATCGCGATATTATAGAAACAAATAACTAATAACGTGTTCAAGATGGCAAAGCTATTAAGGCAAAGAAAACATGTAAATCCAGTTTAGTCTACCCTGATATCCATGTTTTTCTACTACATCACATTGACTACTACGAAGAGCACAGGACATCTTCTATGTGGAAGGGAAAATGTCTGCCAGTAAGCTATGAAGAATCCTTTCAAAAATGGAATGGCTCCCAGAGTTCCTAATGAAGGACACCCAGTAGCTGGCAGTGCTTGAAACCCTAGGTAGAAATGTAAAGATTTTTTTACATCTAAGTTCATTAGCAGGGTTAATTCCTAATGAAAGTAGGGTTGATAAATGAAGGCAGGATAACATCTTGATTGATTATACATATAAAGGAGGCCCTTACTGAGTCTTAAAAATAGCTTTGCCTTTTCATATTCTAGTGTAGACAGGCAAGGGAATAATAGAGATTCCACACAGACCTCGGTGGTAACTTTCTGACAGAAGGATTGCTGCTAAGATAAAGGTCTTCTTAACGAAAGAACTGAGGTATAAAGTTCATAGGAAAGAATAGTTGAGTGACTATCATATTATTTGTCATCATGGTGTTTGGAAAGGAAAATTTGAGAAACTGTTGAGCACTAAGTTGCTAGGATGAGCTAATTTCTTAGCTTCGAAAGTGCTATAAGCAAAAAGCAAAGGGAAGTGATGACTTCCCACCAGAGAGCGAAGCAATAAAACTTAGAATCAAAATTCTAGCTCTCTACTTACCAGCCATGCGGCTGGATAAGACCATCTCTCTGAGCCTCAAATTCCTCAGTTTTATTACAGTACATGGATGTATACATGTTTTCATCTTAGGGGGCAAAAGTAATTACTTCTCTTCATGATGGACTATATTTTAAACAAAGACAGCATCATAAAGGGTCCTTTATTCATAAGAAGTGTTCAAGTTGTAAAATGGAGCTGAAGCTCCATCTAAGAGGCGTAGGTTTGGAATTTTAATGGCCTCTTAGAAGAAAGAGAGATTGATATGGTATCCCTGTTTTTTAAAATTTATTTATTTATTTATTTATTTTTGGCTGCGTTGGGTCTTTGTTGCTGCCCATGGGCTTTCTCTAGTTGTGGAGAGCGGGCTACTCTTCGTTGCGGCGTGCAGGCTTCTCATTGCAGTGGCTTCTCTTGTTGCGGAGCATGGGCTTTAGGCACACGGGCTTCAGTAGTTGTGGCTCGTGGGCTCTAGAGCGCAGGCTCAGTAGTCGTGGCACACGGGCTTAGCTGCTCTGCGGCATGTGGGATCCTCCTGGACCAGGGTTCGAACCTGTGTCTCCTGCATTGGCAGGCGGATTCTTAACCACTGCGCCACCAGGGAAGCCCAGTATCGCTGTTTTTTTTTTTTTTTTTTTTGGTATCCCTGTTGTATTTCAGATGTCTCCAAGACTCTATGGTTATGACCCACCACTAACTGAGAAAGTATCATCTCTTGATAACTGAGAGAGGGGAAAAGGGATCAGGACTGGCTTTTCTTTCACATTTCTGCAAAAGGATGATGATTTATATCTGGTGGTCCTAGGTCCCTTGGCCCTTCTAAGTCCAGTCCCATGAGCTCAGCTGTCCTTACTTAGGGCCCTGGCTCCTCTTCTTGTCTTGGTAGAAAAAAATGTTAGGCATGCCCAGAAGATAATTCTTAGGCATCCTAAGGAATCTATGAGCCTTATCTAAAATGGTTCTCAATTCCCTTAACAAATAAATACTTCTCGAAGGAGACCAGTTATATTTGGTTTTCTGAATATACAAACACACTCTACTATAAAAGCTGATACTTATTGCCATAATAATAACTCTAACTAGAGCTTATGGGCTCTTTCCAGGAAAATCCGCTAATGCATTTATTTGATCCTGGATAAATACATAACCCTCTAGTTTTAAAGAAGGTACACAGAGTAACTAAAGACTAAGGTGAAATGAAAACAGTCTGACGGTATTTTCAGCTGCAGGAATCTAAATGTTTAGAGCCTCATAGCTAGCAGTGGTAAGGATTAAGGCTATTGTCCTCTGCTGCTGCACCAAGAGACTAGACCAAAGATCCTCTATTTGGACAATTAGAGACTGTGCTTGATATAGAAAAGACTGTTTGGTGGCACTGAAATTTAATGAAAAATGCCTAACTCAGGGAGGGAAAGAGAAAATGGGCCCACCAGGTGGATGAAAAGGAATATATGCTTTATCTATCTGAGTATCAGCCTCTTAAATGTCTTCATGTTAAGGGAAACAGAACTTGATGTGATTAAAGGGACAGCAAGATCTCTATTAAACATATCAAAAGTTGCATGAGGTTTGGACAAGGAGACTTTATTTCCATACAGTGCTTGGTATTATGTTTGTATTGGGTTCAGCTTTGGATGTGAACTTGACAGCTTGAACTCATGGTTCTAATGTTTACCAATGTATACTGATACGGAGAATGTGACTGACACACCTTCCTCAGAGACAAGTCTGATATTTGTCAGAGCAAAAAAAAGTTATGGAATCCTGCAATCCCCCCGTTATTACCTATCTCTGTTTACAGACAAACAAAGGTAAAGAGAAAATTCTCCACAACCCATTCCTATAACGAGGTAAAAAGAAAATTCTCCACAACCCATTCCTATAACACAGTGACTGGATTATTCCTAGGTGAGGGAAGTAGCAGACTGGGTAAGAGAAAACGGTACTAGTATAGCAGAGAAAACGCCAAAGGAGCCGCACGGTAGGGGATCCAAGGGAGGGCACTGAAAGCTCTGTCTTGTAAGACTGGAAAGGGCATCCTATGAGGGAAGGAAAGGGGAGTTATAGCTATAGTTTGAAGGAAAAAGCAAAATGGACTAAATGCAGCTCCATTCATCTGGACACAAAATGGAAAAGGGTAGACTAGTAATTCTGGGTGATAGAAATATACCATGGTATTTGTACTTTGGAGTTGAACATAGACATGAACCAGAGGGGGAGAGGCCATTCCATTCAGGTAGCTCTCCTTCATAGGATGTATGTAGTGCCTTGCAAGGAAAAAAAAAAACCAAAACGGAAAAAGAAGCTTCTACCTTAGTTCTTCCTAAACAGTATTCCTTAATTAAACAGACAAACAGCCAGCTCTTGGTCTTATTACATAGTTTGTTTTGATTTTGTGTAACAAATGTTTCCTAAATCTGGCCACTGTTCTCCAAGTTCATTGTCACTGTTTCACTCCAGACACATTGTCTCCATTGTCTGCCATCAGTCTCTTAAGACTCCAAATTCACCTTCCCTATTTTTGTGAGAGTTCACTTCCTAAGAGGAATGGTAGGAAGTCACCCCCTTGGTTAAAAATCTGTTTGTTCTCCATGTTTGTAAGATAAATCCAGACACTCTTGGTTATCATACCAAGTTCTTTATTACCTGACTTCAACCTGTAGATACACCCTACTTGGGCCATACTGACTTTTTTTTACCATTTTTCAGACACATCACCTTTTAGACTCTGTATATAAATATTCTGATTTTACATTTCTTTGAAAGAAGAACGAGAAGAACAATGACATAGGTAGCAAAAAACTCTGTAATTTCCAGCAATTCTACACTAAGGAGTACAAACAATCTGAAGTACAGGCATACCTTGGAGATATTGTGGGTTTGGTTCCAGACCACCAAAGAAAATATGGCAATAAAGTGAATCATGTGGATTTTTTGGTTTCCCAGGGCATATAAAATTATGTTTAATACTCACAAACATAAAAAACAAACTTATGGTTAACAAAGGGGAAGGGGGAAGGGGTAAATTAGGAGTTTGGGATTAGCAGATACAAACTACTATATATAAAATAAACAACAAGGTCTTACTGTATAGCACAGAGAACTATAATCAATATCTTGTTATAAATCATAACGGAAAGAATATGAAAAAGTATATATGTGTGTATATGTATAAATATATATATATATGCACATATGTATAAGTGAACCACTTTGCTGTACACCAGAAACACAGCATTGTAAACAACTATACTTCAATAAAAAAAATTAAATTAAAAATTCAAAGCCATTAAAAAAATAAGTAAGTAAAAATAAAAGTTATGTCTGTACTATACTATAGTCTATTAGGTGTGCAATAGCATTATGTCTGAAAAAAACGATGCACATACCTTAAATTAAAAAACCTTATTTCTAAAAAATACGAACCATCGGGGCTTCCCTGGTGGCGCAGTGGTTGAGAATCTGCCTGCCAATGCAGGGGACACGGGTTCGAGCCCTGGTCTGGGAAGATCCCACATGCTGCAGAGCAACTGGGCCCATGAGCCACAACTACTGAGCCTGAGCGTCCGGAGCCTGTGCTCCGCAACAAGAGAGGCCGCGATAGTGAGAGGCCCGCGCGCCACGATGAAAAGTGGCCCCCACTTGCCGCAACTGGAGAAAGCCCTCGCACAGAAACGAAGACCCAACGCAGTCAAAAATAAAAATAATAAAAAAAAAAAAAAAAAAAATACTAACCATCATCTGAGCCTTCAGTGAGTTGTAGTAATAGACAAAGCTCACTGATCACAGATCATAACAAATATAATAATTATGAAAAAGTTTGAAATATTGCAAGAATTACCAAAATGTGACACAGAAACATGAAGTGAGCAAATGCTGTTGGAAATACGGCACCAATAAACTTGCTTGATGCAGGATTGCCAAAAACCTTCAATTTGTAAAAAACACGACATCTGCAAAGCACAATAAACTGAAGCACAATAAAACAAAGTACGCCTGTATCTGTTAGGGAGATTTTAGAAGGAGGTAGGTACAAAAATTTGCCTGCAATCATATCCAGCTATGAAAGTCTTTAAAAGTACAGATACTCAAAACTTACCCAGATTCACTCAGTGAACAGGAAACTCCAGAGATCAGTCCCTAAATCCATACTTTACAAAAGCTCCCCAAGTGATTCTGCTGCAAACCCAACTTTGAGAACTACTGCTTTTCAAAGGCCTAGTCCAAAATGCCACCATTATGAACCTTATATAGCAACAAGCTTGTTCCCGGAAGAGAAATGAAACTTTCAGTAAACTTACCTAAGTGAGTTCATCTCTGTTTTCTGATGAGATGAGTCACCAGCCACATGGCTAAGTTTTTGAGTTTGGAGTTTTACTTTTTTCTCTAAAGCCTCTATTGTTTCTTTCATTTTTAACATTTTAGACTTTAATTCACATTTTTCATTTTCAAGCTATAATTAAAGTTTAAAAATTAATAGGTATGTGTCTCAGTTTCTTTTCCTTAAGCACTCTTTCATAATATTTCTGGAAGAAAACTAAGGAAATAAATTAGATTTATTTAAAAATACTTTAAAAGCCATGTGTACACTTTAGGTTCTAGATGTCAGAATAGGCAAACACATTTTTCTCTCTCTCCTCTTCAATATCATTGAAATCAAAGAAAAGATACCAAAAAAGAAAGGCAAGAAAGGAAGAAAAGAATGTATCCATAACAGCAATGAGGGGAAACCACTAGCAGACCAAAATTTTGAGAAATTTCTAAAAAGAAAAGTAGCTAGGACTGAACTGAAGAAAAATCAGAGCAGAAAATACCGTAACCCAAACACAAAATGGACAAGATTTATATGAGGAACCTGTAAGATTTTCCTGAAGAGCATAAAACACAACCTGACTTAATGTGAAGACACACCATGTTTCTGAATGGGAACACAATATTGGAAATGGATTAAAATTTCCTGAAATAATTGTAAATTCAATAAAATTTCAGTAAGAATCCTGACACAACCTTTTTAAAATTAGATGGGTGACTCAGATTTCATTCTAAAATTTATTTAGGAAAAAAGAAAGTTAAGAAAAAACAGTAAGAATGGGGGGCAGGAGGAAGACTGCAGCTAGACTTGCTTTATGAGATATCAAAATAAATGAAAAAGCTACTATAATTAAGATAGTATGGATTTCACATATGGACAAGCAGATACATCACAAATGTAAGTTTAGGAAAGGCAGCATTTTAAGAAAGTGGGAAAAGAATAGACTCTTTAAAAATAGAGCTGGGATAGCCACTCACTGGAGACAAAAAATTAGCTAGATTCTATTTTATTTTACGTACAAAAATAAATTCTAGATGCAATAATGATCTATATACAAAATTCAAAACCAAGAAACATTAGTGATAAATTTAAGTCTTCCAGTTGAAACTGTAGACTGACCACACACATTTTTAACATCCCTTCTTCTGGAAACAGTGCTAAAATGACAGTAAAGAAATAAGAAGGTTATATACTCATAATACAGAGAGAACAAGAGAGAAAACAAGGGTGAACACGTGACTTCAAAAACTTGTGGAAGACAAAGAGCAGAGAGTGGTTCAGAGTGGAAGAAAGATATATACAATCTAAAGCAGGGTCTGAACCTAGGAACTAATGACCTTTGAGGCCAGGTAATTCTTTGTTGTGAGGGCCGTCCTGTGCACTGTAGGACGTTTAGCAGCATCCCTGCCCTCTGCTTACCAGATACAAGAAGTACTTTTTCCCCTAATTGTGACAGACAAAAATTCTCCAGATATTGCCAAATATCTCTTAGGAGGCAGAACTGACCCCAGTAGAGAATCACTGACCTAAAATGGCCACAGTAGGGAATACCAATGAGCGCAGCCAGTTGACTTACCCTGAAGAAGCTCAACACGTGGAGGCATGAAGCTGTGGGGTGGGGTCACGGGGAGAACTGAACAAGGAGATTGGCTGAAAGTCTATATACTGGGACACTCATACCCCAGTTATCTCTTTCTAGAAAGTTTTCTTGGAAATCAAATATATTAAAAAAATCAATAGAAGGGCTAAAAGACAAAGTTGAGGCAATCTCCCAGAAAGCAGAACAAAAAGTCAAAGAGAAAATAAAGGAGAAAAGATAAGAACATTAGATCTCTTTAGGAAGTCTAAAACCAACAAATAAAGCTCCAGAGAGAGAAAACAGAAGAGTAGAGTAAATTACCAAAGAAATTGAAAACATAAGATAAAGAGAAAACCCCAAATCCTTTCAGAAATAAAAACATGTCATGTACAGAGGACTCAGAAAAGAATAGCATCAGACATCTCAAAGAAAGTTGAAAGACCAATGGAGAACAGTATTCAAAATTTTTAGTGAAAATAATTTTCCAATGTAGACTGCCATATGCCTAAGCCAAATCATAAATTATGAAAGTTGAATAAAGACATTTTCAGACAAGCAGAGTACCAAAAAAATTTCCTCCCATGTATTCTTTTTCAGGAAACTGCTGGAGAAGATGCTATACCATAATGAAGGAACAACCCAAGAAAAGAAGAAAACATGAGGTTCAACACAGGAGAGGGGGACAGGGAAAGTCTTATGAGGACAGCTATGGAGAGACATAGTCCATAATGAAGCAAGATAGAAAGCTCAAGAAGGGAGGTATTCGGGGGAAAAAGACCAGAACTGGTAAGTTTGAAAACTCAAAAAATATTGAAAGGCATGTGGCAGAGATGGAGTTCTTGATAAAAATTAGCAATGAAAAACAGAAAAGTAACAAAAAACAAAATGAAACAAAACAAAACAAAAGCAATTATTAACTCCAGGAAAATGGTCTACAAGAAAAAAGGTAAGAGTAGTACTGTCCCACTTGGCTGAGCCGTAAACCACGAGAAGTCTTGGTAATATAAACAATAACTACTTAAGTGAGCAAAGTATGTAATTAAACTATGTAATGGGGGAAGAAAAGGGGAGTGCTAATCCATCATCTACCATCACGGAGACTCACTAAATAACCTTAAATCAATAAAGACTAAATAGCACAAGCACATTATTTAGAAACAGGGAGGTAAACACCAGGAAAGAGAGCTGTGGATGGTAATTTGTGGGATACGGAGGTGGGAAAGGAAAAATTTTTTTGCACTAAAAATCTTCCAGAATTCTTGTTCAAACAAGAGTACATGTGTGGTATAAAGATTAAAAACAGGAACATTTGTGTACCCATCACCTGGCTTAAAAAATATTACCTGAACCTTTGAAACTACTATGAGCAGTCTCCAGTGAAATCCCCTAACTCCTGCCCACAGTATCCACTATCCTGAGTCTTCTGTTTCTCATTTCTTGCTTTTCCTTAGCACACCACATTTGTATGAATCTCCAAACAATTTACAGTTTAGGTTACCATGTTGTTGAACATTACATAAGCAGAATCATACTGCATGTTTTCTTCAACATCGTATTTGCAAGATTCATGCATGCTGATGTTTGTAGCTATTATTCATTCATTTTTGTTGCTCTGTAACACGCCATTGTATGACTTAACCACTGTTTATTTTCCTCACAACTGACATCCAGATTGTTTTCTTTTTTCTGTCAGAGAGTAAACATTTTAGGTTTTGTGAGCCATATGGTCCTTTGCCACTACTCTACTGTAACAAAGAAACAGCCATAAGCAATGTATTAACAAATAAGCATGGCTGTGTTCCAATAAAAACTTTATTACAAAAACAGACAGGAGACCAGATTTGGTCTAGGGGCCATAGTTTATTGATTTTGATCCAGGGTTCATATCTAGAAATGGATTTGCTGGCTAATAGAGTATGCCTTTGCCAACCTAGAACAATGCCAAATTATTCTCCAAAGAGGTACCACCAGTTTGCACTCCCAGAAGCTTCACAAACTCACTAATAATACTAGCTATAACTTGTTAATTTCTGATGCCCTGATGGATGTGAAATGATTTTGCTGTGGTTGTAATTGGTATTTCCCCTATTACTGAGGTAGAACATCTTTTATATTTATTAACCATTTATAATTTCTTCTGCCATGAAGTGTCAATTCACATCTTCTGTTGAGTTTTTTTTAGGTTAAATGTATGGTAAGTTGTTCTCTCTGCATTAGCGGCTTGTCTTTTCAATTTATGGCTATTTGATAAACAAAGATGTTCTTGTCAATGTGGTCCTATTTATCCATGTTTTCTTTAAAGGAATAAACTTATTTGTGTCTTGTTTAGGAGCAAACACTGGCACCAGACACCTGCTAGCTGTGTGATCTTGGGCAAGCTTCCCCTCTGTTTCCTTATCTGTGAAATAAGGATAATATTAGCATTTACTTCTTATGGTTGTTGTGAGAATTAAAATTATATACATGAATATACATAAAATGTTGAGAAAGGTACCTGACACACAGTAAATGCTATATAAATGATTGCTATTATTATTATTTTGCCAAGGTAAAAAAGATTTTTCTCTTGAATTTTCTTCTAAAATTTGTAGCTATTTCTTGAACATTCAAGGCTGCAAGTAACCTTGAACTGATTTTTGGGTCTGGTATATTTTAGGTAGGATCCAATTCCTCTTTTATTTTATTTTTTATTTAAAAAAAATCTATCTATCTATCTATCTATCTATCCATCCATCCATCCATCCATCTATCTAGACTGCGCCGGGTCTTAGTTGCAGCACGTGAGATCTTCGTTGCGACATGTGGGATCTTTTAGTTGCGGCATGCGGACTCTTAGTTACGGCATGCATGTGTGATCCAGTTCCCTGACCAGGGATCGAACCTGGGCCCTCTTCATTGGGAGTGCAGAGTCTTACCCACTGGACCACTAGGGAAGTCCGCATTCCTTTTTTATATACATATATATGAACAGTCAATTGTCCCAGAAACAATAAATTACTGAATAATCCTCTCTTACCCCATTCATCTGAGTCCTCTAAATATCAAATTTCCATAATTTGTGGGTTTGCTCTCTACTGGGTTTTATCACTCTCTTAATCCCTGAGCACTACCACCCTATCTTAATTAATGACTCTAAAGCCTTCATATCTAGTAAGACAAGTTCCACACTACGTTCTTCTTTAAAATTTCTTTGTGATTCTTGGCTCTTTGCTTCCACGTAAATTTTAAAATCTATTGCTAGTGTTCACTCTCACACACATCCACCCACCCACCCATCTTCTTGGGATTTCAGCTGAAACTACATCAACTCTACAGATGAATTTGGGGAGAATGTACATTTTTTTATAAACATAATATCTGTCACCTTTTTAATAAATTGGATACATCTCTCCACTTATTTAGGTCTTCCTTAATGTCTTTCAGTAAGGATGCAAAATGTTTTCTATTAAGATCATGCAAAATTATGCACAGGTATCTTGTATTATTTATTGCTATAAAAATGGTATGGATTTTCTTTTTAACTATCTTGCTTGGGATTTGTCATGCTACTGGAATTCACTGTACATCCTGAATCAGAGGATTCCTGTGTTTTCTATCATACCTAGAGAAGTATCAGTTATTATGTCTTCAAATACAGCCTCTCCCGTATTTTATTATATTCTCCTAGAATTTTGACTAAATAAATGTAGGACTTTCTCACTTTATTCTCTAAGGCTTTAACTTATTTTATATTTTCTATCTCCTAGTCTCTTTCCAATGACTTCTAATACTTCAGATATATTTTCCAGTTCATTAATTCTTGCTTTCAGATTCTGGGCAGGCTAGAGTGACACGGACCCTTCTACCCGAAATAACTAAAAATTTGGGCAAAGTATATGGAACAATGGTTTTCAAGACACTGGGCATTAGGCAATGATGCATAGTGACCCCTGAGAGATGAAACAAGTGAGATGAGCCTTATAATTGTTCCAGTTTATTGCCTGAAGAATTTCCAGGCTGTGGCACAGGGAAAGAAACCAGCTGGACCTGGTGATTCCCCTAAGTTCAGAATACAGGACTGAGAGTCAAGGGAGGCCAAAGCAGTTAGAATTCGCAGGGCGGATACTGCAGGAGAACTGCACAGAGTAAGAGCACCAGAGATCTATAAAGGGTGCCCCTTGAATCTTCAGCAGAGTAGAGCTCAGCTCACAGAGAGCTACCCAAGGCCAGGGAAAGAACCATCAAAGAATTAGAGGGAACAGTACTGAGGGCTCATACAGGGCCAGGAATAGCTTCTTTTCCCATCAGTCATTTGAAAACCTCATAATTCATGAGGCAACAGGTAGTGAGCGTACTCAAAAAGATTTGGTTTCAGTAGTAAAACAAAATTAGTCTGAAACTAAATGCTATTCTAGTCCCACCTAATTAAGCTTAAAAGCAAAACCAAAAAGTAACAAGCTACTTCCATCTGACTTAAGTGTATCCCAGAACGAACTTCAAGAGTGTTTCTAGGAATACAAGCTCTCCAGCAACCAAGAAAATAAAATTCACAATGTCTGACATCCAATCTAAAGTTACCAGGCATGCAAAGAAAACAGGAAAATACAACCTATGAGGAAGAGGAAAAAAAATCAACTGGCCCAAAGCTGATAGAAACAGATGATAGAATTAGTAGACAAATAAAAACAGTGAAGACAGGGAAAAGGAAACTAGTCAAAACAAAACACAGAAAGATAAAAAGACTATCAGGACACATACCAATTTGTTAAAAGCCCTATCTCTAGTGAGAGCAATAAGGAATGAAAATGATTTTCACTTTTTACTCTAAGTCTGTATTACATGATATTTTAAACAAGAGCAAAACAACAATAATCATAGCTAACACTTACTGAGTGCTTACGATATGCCAGTAACTATACTAAGTTCTTGATATGTATTAACTCATTTAATTTTCACAAAAACTCTAAGAAGTAAGTATTAGCACCATTTCTATCTTACAAATAAAGAAATTAAGGGATGAAAAGTTTAAGAAACTTGCCTACAGGTAATAGGTGACAAAGATGGATTTGAATCCAAGTAGTCAATCTTCAGAGTACATACTCCTAGTCACTGTTATACAGTTTCTCTAACATATTATTTTGTAATTTTAAAAACATATAGCACATTAAAACTATAATTAAAATAGTCATTCATACAACAAAATATACCCCAAATTCAGTTTGATAAATTACCTGGTGATTAACACATGTCAAATGTTCAACAGTTTTCTCTAATTCTGATTTTTCAAAAATACTCATTTCATGGAGATGCTGTAAGAGAATTTTATAGAAGATGTTCATTCACATCAGATAATAAAACAAAATTACCAGAGTAAGCAATGCGAGTCTACAGTACTATTTTATCTGTCTTTTTATAACAGAAATGTTTTAGAAAGAAAATCATTAGAAATTTTACAAAAACAATGCTTTTGGTTGAAAACAAAAACACAAGAGGTTCTCATCTTTTATGCTTTACCTCCATGTATGACTATAACAGAAGACACAGATTGGTATGGGTTCATTTATAAAGATTTATACAGATCAATCCATTAGCACAACTATAAAGGGAAAAACCCAGCAGGTTAAGTAAGCTCAGGAGAATGTCCTCATTAGAGGAGATGTAAGAGGAACAGAGTATAAAGGAAGAACAGATGGGATCAGAAAGACACAAAAAGCAGACTACTACAGGGCCATGCAAGAGATCAGAGTTTCAACAATGAGCTGGTCAACAGTGTAAACACGAGTGTTGTTATTTTTGGTTATATCACCTTATCCAACTTTTGCTGATGCTAAGTCTAGGACAAGTGATACGTTGGTGTTCTGTGAGAATTTTTCGTGCAAATTCTTACTTCCATCCATGTTATTCATTAAAAATAAGTAAAGACATCTGATGTTTGGATTATATATTTCACTGAAAAGGTCACTGTGCTGTATGCATTTTTTTGTTTATTAAATCATTCAACCGGTATTGAGTACATACTATATACCCAGCACCAAGTAAGGTATTAGGAATACAGTAAAATGGATAAAGTCTCTGATGTCATAGACATTATAGTCTATTAAAGACAAACCTTAAACAAGATATTAAAATAAAATTATGAATATTCTGCTAGGAAAAGGAACTTTATGGCGACATATTGAAAGGGAGTCTAGGATCTAGGGTTCATTTCCTTTGTGAGGAAATGATGTTTAACTTGGCTATAAAGGATGAACAGGAATTAGCCAGGTGAGGGGACTGGAAGGGGTGAAGGATCTTCTCCTTAGAAAGGTGGGGGCAAGAAAAAGTCCATTAAGCCTGGTGTTGAGAAACTGAGGGGTGAGGAATGAGGGGGATGAGTTTGGGGAAAAGAAGCTAGACCTTGAAGTAGGCAAGGGTCAATCATCGAAGTCCCTGAAAACAGTTAATGGATTTTAAATAGGAAGTGATGTGATCGGATTTATATCTTTGAAAGATGACTCTGACTTCAGTGTGAAATACAGATTTGAGAGGCTGCTAATACACTAGTGCAGTTGAGAGAGAATAATGGCCAGAATAGGATGGTAGCAGGGGAACAGAAACAAGTAGGCTGACTGAAGAGAAACCAATGTGAGCTGAGGAGCCAGATTCTTTGTGACTCCATTAGCAGGTGATCTTGGACAAATTATTATTACTGTTTTTTTTTATTAAGGTATAGTTGATTCACAATATTATATGTCTTAGGTGTACAACATAGTGATTCACAATTTTTAAAGATTATACTTCATTTATAGTTTTTGTAAAATATTGGCTATATCCCCTGTGCTGTACTGTACAATATATCCTTGTAGCTTATTTATTTTATACATAGTCGTTTGTACCTCTTAATCTCCTACCCCATTTTGCTCCTCTCCCCTTCCCTCTCCCCAGTGGTAACCACTAGTTTATTCTCTATATCTGTGAGTCTGATTCTTTTTTGTTATATTCACTAGTTTGTTTTATTTAGATTCTATATATAAGTGATAACATACAGTATTTGTCTTCCTCTGACTTACCTAAGCATAATACCCTCCAAGTCCACCCATGTTGTTGCAAATGCCAAAATTTAATTCTTTTTTATGGCTGAGTGGGTACTCCAGTGTGTGTGTGTGTATGTATGTATGTATGTATGTGTGTATATATATATATATATATATACCACATCTTCTTTATCCGTTCATTTGTTGATGGACACTTAAGTTGCGTCCATATCTTGGCAACTATAAATAATGCTGCTATGAACATGTATCTTTTCGAATTAGTGTTTTCATTTTCTTCAGATATATACCCAGGAGTGGAATTGCTGGATCATACAGTAGTTGCATTTTTAGGTTTCTGAGGAACCGGCATACTGTTTTCCACAGTGGCTGCGCCAATTTACATTCCCACCAACAGTATACAAGGGTTCCCTTTTCTCCACATCCTTGCCAACATTTGCTATTTGTGGTTTTTTTGACGATAGTCATTCTGACAGGTATAAGGTGATAGCTCATTGCGGTTTTGAATTTCATTTCTCTGATGATTAGCGATGTTGAGCATCTTTTCATATGTCTGTTGGTTGGGCAAATTATTTATACTCACTGTAACTCAGAGACTGCATCTGTAAGCATTACCCGACTAAAAAGGCAATTGTGAAGATTTATTGAGATAGCTCTTGTAAAAAGCACTCTGAACAGAGCTTCCCACATGGAAAGGGCTTAATAAATGTTAACTATTATTTAAGAGGTAGCATCAATAGGACTTTGTGATTAAATGAGAGATAGGAGCTTTCAGGGAAAGAGGACTCAGTGCCTAGGTTCAACAACTGGGTAGATAGATAGTGGAACAACAGGAAACTACTAGAGAAGACTTAAAGACTGAGAGGATTAGTTCAGTTTTTATGTAAAAGACCTATAGTAAACTCATAAATCCTGACTCTTGTAATCCAGAAAGATTCTGGTAATATAAATGTCACTTTTTCTGAGTTTTTGGCACAAGTGCATTTTTTTAATCCTGTTTTTACCTTCCTTAGTCATTTCAATGATATGGAAAAGGCTAAATCAGTAGCTTGTACTAAAAGTTGCCATACTGCACAGAAGTTTTCCATTTGGTAATTTTAACAATTATTTTCATAAAAAAGCACTTTCTGGAAGGCAATATTCCAAAGGATCCCAATTAAAAGTATTTTGTAGGGGTAAAACTTTAACTGAAAATTTATGACATAAAGACTACCCTTGGGCTTCCCTGGTGGCGCAGTGGTTGAGAATCTGCCTGCCAATGCAGGGGACACGGGTTCGAGCCCTGGTCTGGGAAGATCCCACGTGCTGCGGAGCAACTGGGCCCGTGAGCCACAACTACTGAGCCTGCGCGTCTGGAGCCTGTGCTCTGCAACAAGAGAGGCCACGATAGTGAGAGGCCCGCGCAGCGCGATGAAGAGTGGCCCCCACTTGCCGCAACTAGAGGAAGCCCTTGCACAGAAACGAAGACCCAACACAGCCAAAAATTAATAATAATAATAATAAATAAATAAATACATAAATAAAATTTAAAAAAATAAAGACTACCCTTATAATACTTAAGTGTTTTTATTCTTAATCTTAGCGACTAATTTCTAAGCATTAATTCAATAATATTTATTGGAAGTAAACTATGGACTCTGTAATAGTAACAGTAATAGTTAATATTGAGTTCTTATAATGTACTGAGCAGTATTAAGTGCTTTATGTATATTAAAAGTTTGGGGGAGATTATGAAATATAAAATATTGCCCCTAGATATTATACCAAAAGCACAAGCAATAAAAGAAAAAATAGATAAATTGGACTTCATCAAAATTAAAAACTATCTGTGCTTCAAAGGACAATACTAAGAAAATGAAAAGACAATCCACTGAATGGGGGAAAGTATTTGCAAATCATATATCTGATAAGGGGATTGTATTGAGAATATATTGATATAAAGTATTCTTACAATTCAATAATAATGAGACAACCCCATTTAAAAATGGGCAAAGGATCTGAACAGACACTAAAGAAGATATACAAGTGACCAAATAAGCACTGAAAATAAGCACATTAGCTAACAGAGAAATGCAAATGAAAACCACAATGGATACTACTTCACACCCACCAGCATGATGATAATAAAAAAGATAGATAATAACAAGTATTGGTGAGGATGTAGAGAAATTAGAACTCTTATACACTGTTGGTGGGAATATAAATGGTAAAGCCACTTTGGAAAACAGCTTGGCAGTTGCTCAAATGGTTAGTTATAGTTATCATATGAATCCTGGTATATGTCCAAGATAAATGAAAACATATATCCACACAAAAAGTTGTATACAAATGTTCATAGCACCATTATTCATAACAGCCAAAAAGTAGAAACCACCCCAATGATAAAATATTTTCTATCCATAAAATGGAATATTATTCCACAATAAAAAGGAATAAAGTATTGATACATACTACATAATGGATGAACCTTGAAAACATTATGCTAAGCTACGGAAGCCAGACATAAAGAAACACATACTGAATGATTCAATTTATATGAAATGTCCAGAGTAGATAAATCTAGAGATAGAAAGTAGATTAGTGGTTGTCTAGGCCTGAGGAGGCTGGGGGAAATTAAGAGTGGCTGCTATTGGGTACAGGGTTTCTTTTTGAGGTAATGAAAATGCTCTAAAATTGACTGTGGTGATGGTTGAACGAGGCTGTGAATATACTAAAACCAAAGAATTGTACACTTTAAATGGGTGAATTATATGGTAAAGTGAATATCTCAATGAAGTTGTTTTACAAAAAAAAGATAATGCCCCTCCACATGAAGGACTTCCTATTGAGATCAGAGGTTGGTTCTTTTCTATAAAGAACCAGATAATAAATATTTTAGGCTTTGTGGACCATACAGTTTTTGTTGCAGTTACTCAACTCTGCCACTGCAGCACAAAAAAAGCTACACAAAACACATAAATGAATGAGTATTCCAATGAGTATTCCAATTAATGAGTATTATCAACACTGAAATCTGAGTTTCATAATTTTCATGTGTCATGAAATATTTTTCTTTTGATATTTTTTCAATGATTTTAAAATGTAAAAACCATTCTTAGCACACGGGCAATACAAAAACACAGCATTCTGGATTTGGCTCATGTGCCATTGTTTGCCAACCCCTGATCTAGATTCAAAATAGTCATGTCACAGGAAAACATAAAAAGACCTCCCCTTTTCTCAATAAATTATCTTTTAAAAATAAGTCAATTAAGTCAATACGTACTTTTAATTTTTCTTTTAAAGCTTCTTTTTCTGCCATAATCCTTCTTAAGTCAGATAATGCAAGTTCTTTTTCCTTTTCCATAAGACTAACAGTATTATGGGAGACTGTGGTTTGGGTAGATTCTTGTCTGAGTGCAGATAATTCTTCCTGCGCCTTAATGTATTAAAGATATAAATTAAAAAACATTGGATATGCTCCCAGTTAAAAAAAGGCAAACTAAACGTATGCTACTTTTGCTCTCTTCCCAAATGCCACCAAAATGAGAGTAAAAGGATTAATGTAATAATAGTAATAATAAAAACAAAGGACAAGGAGATTGAGGGAAGTGCCAGCCACAAAATTTGGGAAACCAAATAGCAGATGAACAACTAGTAATTAACTAAGCAGTCCCAAGAAAGCAGAAATCTAAGCCAACAGTGGGAAAAGCCCAATTTGTACTGCAGAATCCCAAAAAAGCACCAGAAGTGAAAAAGGCTTTTTCAACTTGGCCTCTTAACCTGTATGTCCTTCTCTCCCTCTCAAAATAGCAGTAGGATTTCATGGGAGATTGGTATGGGAACAAATTTTGGTGATAAACACCATGCTTTGCTCAGACTCACCTTGCCCTCTGACAACTGAGGCTTTATAATTAGCCCAAACTGTACTGAATCTCCCCCCTATCCCTAGAGGCTAAGTCCTTAATATCCAATTAGTGAGTGCTACCCACTGTTTCATAGACATATCCCAACATGTCTGAATCCCAAGGATACACTTGGCTCAGAGTCAGGCTGAGACTCATTCAGTAGTTTTAGAAATAGGGAATTATCCCTAACTGACCTGACCCATAGATAAGCTAGAAAAGAGGAAGAATAAATATGAAAAAGCAATAGAAAGCTCTGCTTTGGGAACAGGATGATAGCAGAAACTATTACTTATTAATTCTAACTGTGAAGGAAAATCACTAAGGTCCATATATTACAGTAATTTAAAGGATATATACTGGTACCATTACAGTTAACTGGTGCTATATAATCTGTTGGCTTAATTATAATCAATGTCTTACTTCATTATATAAGACACTTAGTTTATCTCTTTCTGCTGTCAATAATTTAACATTGGACTGTATATCCTCCATATGTTTTTCAAATCTTTCTAGCATATGCTGAAGTTCATCTCTTTCTCTTGTGATCAGATGAATTTCTGAGTTGTAATCACCCTGAAACATAATTCAAAAACAGAAGTTATCATTTGTTATAATTATCACCATTTGGTTGCCACAAGGATGCTGATGATGAGACTGACTGAAAGATGCTAACAGACAAAAAGAACACAACTTCTTTAATGTAATTAAGGAACACAATATTTAATCTATAAGGAGAGAAGGAGAGAGAGTGCTGGCAGTACTGGGGCAAATTTTCTGGCCTTCAAGTTCCCAGCAAGGGACCCAGTTGCCACTGATACTACTTGATCAGATTCCATGAGATGTTTCAACTGTCATTCTCCCTGAGTTGTTTATACTGGTGGTAACTAAAGAATAATCCCCAGACCAGAAGCATGTAGCATCTGGGAACTTGTTAGGCATGCAAGTTTTGGGACCCACCACAGACCTACTCAATCAGAAACTTTGGGGACAGGGCCCAGTAACTGGTTCATCAAGCCCTCCAGGTGATTCTGATTCATACTGATTGTTGGGAATCCCTAGTTTATAACCCACTCCAGGGGAGGAATTAAGAGGGTATGTGTATAGCTGCTCATCCAGTACAAGTAACTGTACAGCCTAGCACATTCCTCAGTGTCTTCTGTGACTGAATCTAAGATCAATTTCCCTAGCACACCAACCCCCAACTATCCCAGCTTCAAACCTATGTGAGGTCTATTTTTGCAATCAGATAAATATAAATATTTCTTTTTTAAGATTTCTTTTATTATTTATTTATTTATTTAATTTATTTTTGGCTGCATCGGGTCTTAGTTGCGGCATGCAGGCCCTTCGCTGCGGCACGTGGGATTCTCTACAGTTGTGGAGTGTGGGTTTTCTCTTCTGAAGTTGTGGCGTGCAGGCTCCAGGGAGCGTGGGCTCTGTAGTTTGCGGCACGCAGGCTCTCTAGTTGAGGCGGGCGAGCTCAGTAGTTGTGGCGCGTGCAGGCTTAGTTGCCCTGCGGCATGTGGGATCTTAGTTCCCCGACCAGGGATCGAACCCACGTCCCCTGCATTGGAAGGCCGATTCTTTACCACTGGACCACCAGGAAAGTCCCAATATAAATATTTCTACCAGACGGTGTACATTAGGGACGTTCACTGAATAAGCAACTACTTCCAACATTTCTAAAACAAGATTATGCCTATTATTCCAGTACAATTCAAAAAATCCACTATCTTCATAGCTATTGTAGAAAATAAATATGGTAAATGTAGACTTGGGATCTGTGGTATATTAATGTTCAAGTACTAAATGCAGAAGCTCCAGATAGTGATAATCTGATAATTTGGTACACTGGGAAGCATCCTGATCTATGTTATTCAATATCTACTGTGCACATACCATGACCAATGTAGACTTGGTAAATGGTAGATATCTGTGAAGTTCCCTTCACCTGCCACTTGGAAATAAGTTATCCTCTTGGTTAAACAAGCAAAATCAAGGCATAATGGATGAGATTAGCTATCTGGACACCTTAAAGGACAAGATGTATTATAGGACAAAAGCAATTAGGGTGAGGACTTAATCAAGATTTAAATAACGATAAAAGAAAATCTGTAACTTAACAGTATCTAAATAAAAATATCTTACAAAAAGGAGATGGGCTGCCTATGTTTTAGAAAAGGAGAGCTCAATGAATAAGGATTTGACAGTCTATTTTCATTACTGTCTAGGTCTCAGCTTAAACGTCACTTTCTCTAAGGAGTCCTTCAAGATTCTCCAACCTAATTCAGATCTCCCTCAATGTACTCTCATAGCATTCTGAATCTTTCCTGTATTCTTTCCTCATTAACACTTACTATACATGAGATTATAAAGTTATTTACATGATTGGGTGTTTAATGTGTCTTTGCCACTAAATTGTAAGCTCTATCAGGGACACAGTAGGTATCTGGTCTTACCACATCTTCAGCACCTAGCATGGTACCCAGTAAAATGAATGAATTCCCTACTTTTCCAAATATATCTTGTATGTAGGTATTTATATTTGTGTTAATAATTCCCTTTTACCACTCCACTGTTCCTAACACACACACACACACGCACGCACACACAATGCTAAAGACTGTGAGGATAGGAAATAGGTCTTCTTTATCTCATATTCTGGGTGTCTCATTCATAGTACATTCTCAGTATATGTCTACTGAACCGAACCTAATTTTCTACCTAGACCTGATGTGCTTTGAACCAGCAAATAATAAGGAAATGAAACATTTACTAGGAACTAGGTGTTATGCTGAACCCTTCTACAAATTATCTCACGTAACCTTCACAAGAGGCTGTAGTTACTTTCCTCACTTTGCAAATGAGGAAACATGAAGTTAGGTAACTTGTCTAAGGTCATAAAGCCAGTGTGCAGAGTTGAAACTTCTATCAGGTTTCCAACTCCAAAGCACTTTCCGCTACACTATACTCAAAACCCACATTTGGAACCCTAGTGAGTACAAGGTGAAAGAGGACAGTACCGTCCCTACACAGACAACAGAGAATCAATGGGTGTACTGTTGACAAAAATCATTGATATTAAAAATGTCAATATTTTTCTGAGTTGCTGCAATCCCAAGAAACTCTGCCTAACAATTTGCCATACAGCAGGGGTTGAAAACTCACAGCCTGGACCTAATTCAGCTTTAGAGAGGTCTTTGTTGTCTGCCAACAAGTGTTTCTAAACACGTTTAAAATACCAAATTTTAGGTGGGAATTTACTCTAGTTCCCAGCACTCACAACTGTCTTATACTCCATCCATTTCACTCATGTACATCACCCATTATTCCCTACCATGCCTGCAATTTATTACTGGGACTTTAAAATGCTATCAATGTCCCAACTTTCTAAACTTTAGAAAGTAAATTCTTTATCTATGTCAGGTAACATTAGAACATTTCAAGAAGTAAATAAGTTGAAGGGGGGGAAAGTCTCTCCTAATTTCACCAGTACCTTACCAGTATATCTCAATTTGTCTTTCAATTATGAATTCACACCAAGCAAACAAATCAAATATTTAAAAGCACTGAGGTACTTATCTACTCAGTTCTATTTAATAAATACTTGATTAAACTCATCAACCATCTTGTAGAAGATTGTCTGACACAATGAAGGTGATCAATTCAGTGATTTTTCCTGATCCCTAGGTATATATGGAGCTTGAAAGACAACTCAGTACACATAAATTAACTTACACTGTATTTTCCACCAATTCATTGTGCTTGTAACAGACAACATAACATAGTGTTTAAACTAAACTTTGTAAATCAAGTTCAGTCACTAGCCAATGAGGTTAAAAAACAGTGTAATCAGAAAATGACTCAAAACCATTTGACAATGGACAGAGATCTTCAGGAAAAAGATGACATAATTGGTTAATAGAGCCAAGTCTGAAATCAAATGTTCTGAGTTTTAATGATTTTACTCCCAACTTCCCCTAATTTTACCTAGTGTGTAGACAACGTTAGGGTCACATAAGCCTCCAGGACTCCTATAGCTCCAAAGCTTAAAATAAAGAAAAATCTAAAGAACCCAAATGATATTCATAAAATGTTGAAAATAATTAAGACCTAAAACAGAGATACATGCTTTTAATCTCTTATAAATCATGGTTAACTTAAGTAATATATGTCTTTAGACCACCGAGTTGTAAATGTGATTGTAGTGGACAAATGGGATGATCTGTCCAGCACTCACTGACATTTTGTACCTTCCCCTGTTGCATAGTTATCATGGAAGATGACTGGTCTGTACAATGTGGCCTGGCTTTCTGACTGGTCCAAGGCTGCGAATGGCATGAAGCCATATAAACAAAGCCACTCTGCTTCAAGAGACAAAATGCATCTGATACAGAAAGAAAAGGATAGAAAGAGTGGAAATGTCCAATAGCACAAGTTCCTGGTTCCAGTTTCTGGAAGCTCAGATGCCCCCGCATTCCTCCCATATATATAATGAGCTATTCAATCTTTCCTTAATTTCCAGGAGTCAGTATGCTTTGCTTTGTTCTTAAGTAGTTTTCCTAATTAATTCAGTGTTCCTAAAGTACAGGTCATGGAGGAAAACAAAAATCAAAATTAAGAAAGACTTCTTAAAAGCAAGTAGAATGGGCTTCCCTGGTGGCGCAGTGGTTGAGAGTCTGCCTGCCGATGCCGGGGACACGGGTTCCAGCCCTGGTCTGGGAGGATCCCACATGCCGCGGAGCAACTGGGCCCGTGAGCCACAACTACTGAGCCTGCGCGTCTGGAGCCTGTGCTCCGCAACACGAGAGGCCGCGATAGTGAGAGGCCCGCGCACCGCGATGAAGAGTGGCCCCCGCTCGCCGCAACTGGAGAAAGCCCTCGCACAGAAACGAAGACCCAACACAGCCAAAAATAAATAAATAAATAAATAAATAATTAATTAAAAATGAATATCTGCTTAAAAAAAAAAAAAAGCAAGTAGAATAACGTTACATTTAATACAATAATAAACCATAAAAGTTTGCTCATAAAGACACTTTCTTGCCTTATCAATTACTCTCATAAAGAGATATTACCTTTTCTAGTGTCTTAAATACTGGAATTTTTTCACATGTAGAATGACTTCGAGAGCAAGATCTTCGCTGTATTAAATGTTGGAGTCTTTCTAGCTCTTTCTTATAAAAATCTCGTTCATCTTCTATACCTTTCAGAAATGTATCTAAACGAGAAGGTGACTTGTCTCGTCGTTTTATTCCATGTTCTAGCCTCATCCTCTCAACTTCCAAAGTAAGTTCTTTTTCTGCAAATTAAAGTATAAAATATTAAAACAATGTTGCATATAAAATGTATAATCAGCCAAATAAATTATATCAATAACTTTTACAACGTAGGTTACTAAAAATCATTAGCTTTTTCGTATATCACCTATAACTGCCAGATATCAAAGAGGTAAATGCTGAAAGGAAAAGAGAAAAATAACAAAAGCAAAAATTAAAAGTTTAAATAAAATCCAATAAGTCAAAGTCCTCTGCTTTTACCATATACAAGGATAGGTACTATTTAGTACTACACAGTAGTACTGAAGCAGTAAATCACCACATGGTACATTATGATGACCTGAAAATGCACTAAAAGAAAATTTACCTGTCAACAATTGATCATAATGTGGGCAATTTTAACATTAAGCTTGAATTTAATATAGTATATACACAAAGAGGTCAAAACAACTAGTCTTTCTTCAAATAAACACAATTATTAACTTTTACCATAGAAACCACCTTTTCAGGAGTCAAAAGTAGCCTAATACTGGCAATTTCATATAGTTCAATTTAACTGATATTCTTTACAACTCTAAAGCATGAAATGATTTTCAAGACATTTTCTGATTCACTTCCCATCTTTTCTTTCATTCATTCCACAGATAATTATTGAGTATTTACTATATGCCCAGCAGGAGGTAAGGATACAAGTATGAAAAACATAGCCAAGGTCAAATAATTATTCTAGTTGTAGTAGGACAAGAGCTACAGAAGAACAGCATGCAATGCAATCTGGAGGATGAATAGGGGAATTCATTCTGAGGAGTGACCAGAGAGGTAAGAAAGTATGAGAGTGGAAGGAACAGGCAAATGTGTTAAATGCTAAGTCAAATAAATTGATGAATGGAAAGTGTCCACTGCATTTACCATAATGGAGGTGAGTGGTGACCTGAACAAGAGCTGTTTTATTGGTGATGTGAGGACAGAGCCAACTGGAGCGGACTGAGGTGCTAAAGGGTAGTTGGTGATCAAGCAGAAAAGTAAAGATGACTTTTTAAGATGTTAAAGCTATGATGAGAAGGAAAGAGTGGCTGGATAGGAATGGGTACAATTTTTGCTTTTAGAATGGGAGAAGGGTAAGCACGTTTGAATACTAATGGGAAAAAATAGTACAAAGGCTAAAGTTAGGAAAGGAGATAATTAATATGAAAGCGTTTTAAAATGAGAGAGAATGGGATCTAGAGAACAGATGGAGGCAGTGGCCTTTCATAAGAGGTACATGTAACAGGAGGGAAGATAAAGACAGATTAGGTTCAAGACCTGGGGACAGGAAACCGACGGAATGCCTCCCTGACGGCTTCCATTTTCTTAGGGGAAACCAAAGGTTAAGGTCATCCTCTTAGAATGGGTTTACTGAGAATGAAAAACATTTGAAAATGTTCCCTGCAGAGACTGGGCAACTAAGCAGTAAGAAATATAGAGTAAGAGTTCCATACATCACTGAGGGGGTGGGTGCTGTGGTTTGGGACCATATAATTTACGGTGCCATCAATACTATCGGGTGCACACGCAAGGAGTGCTTAGCTGCTCGTGTGTAAGTGTTTTGGTTGATCCATGGCTAGGTTTTGGGCAGGGGGATGTATTCAAAACACAAAGAAACGAGGGAGTTTCAGGTATCTGAAAAATTACACTGAAATGGCAGGATAGAGCTAGCATGAAAGGAAGTAAATTGCAAACTTTTATATGTAGGTCTAAGCACTTTAATAATATATTTAACCCATTTAATCCTCACAACAACCTTTTGAGTTAGGTGCCATCATTAACCACATAGATATGGAAACTGAAGCAATGTTAAGTAACATGCTCAAGTCATACAGCTGGTAAGTAGAGAAGGTCAGACAGATAATCCACACGAATGCTGAAGAGCCTAGGATATAGCTTCTTCTTAAAATAGCACACTGGCTTTCTTTCACTACATGGAGTTTGATGGCACCAGGCTTCCACACTTGCCATCCCCTCTGCCTGGAAAATTGCCCCAGATCTTCATATGGCTGGTGTCCTGTCACTAAGCCCTTGGATCAGTCGATCTCTAGCATACCCTCCCATTGTATTTGAAAACCCTTATCACCTAAAACTAACTTCTTCACTTATGTGCTACTAGTTTGTCTCCCTAACTAGATTAAAGCCGCCACAAGAGCAGGGGCCTTGTGTGTCTTGTTTACCATTATGTACCCTGGCACCAAAACCGGTTCATAAACACTTGTCAAATGAATGAATGAACAAATGAATGAATTCTTACAAGTTCCTTAAACCAACTCATTTAGGATGGGGTACCTGGCAGAAAGCCTATTTCAAGTGTGTGTGTGTGTGTACTTGAAGATGATAAAACTGCATTTACTTAAAAAGATTCTATACTTCAATTTTCCACTATTTCAGAATGGTCTTCCACGTAGTCTTAATTAATTCTATTATTGCATGCCTCAAAGAAGGATATATGTACATTAACAAATATTCAACCGGGGTTCCCTGTACCAACTAGTCAGAATGTAAAAGGCCCCTGTAAGGTCCTTGAGGCAGAGAGGTTTTCTACTGTATCTCAGTGCCTACTCTGGTTTCTGATACACAGCAAGCACTCAACAAATATTTATTGAATGAATGAATGAAAGATCATCTACTACTAAAAATAATACATTAAGAGGAAATCACAATCACTTTTTAAGTTATCAACATTTTATATTTTACCTGTAACTGCAAAACTTTCAATTTTTTTGTTAAGTCTTTGCTTTTCTTGTTCAAGCTGATGAACAACAGTTTCCAGGTCTGATTTTATAAGGAGTTCATCACTCAGTCTCTCCTTTTCTTTATGACATAAGTTTAATTCCTGAAAATTTTAACACTATAATTAAGATTTCTAGCAACTTTATAAATACTATAGCACTTAAAATAGATATTTGTAAGCACATTTATTTAAGAGTAATTCACATACACACTTTTAGTCAGTCAAATATATATGGTTTCAATGAAAGTTAATTATCAATTGTGGCTAAAAGCAACAATAAAACCCAAATTCAACAATGCTCCTTCTAAAGTAGTAGAACTATTGGATTTTATTTTCTTTTAATTTGTTTAGCATATTGTCTTTTTAAAAAATGAGTATGTACTTGTGCAATAAAAAATTTTTAAGTTTTTTTTATGTTTAAAGGAAAGCAGAAGACAGTGCTCTAAGACTACCATAGGTATACGTAAGTACAAAGGTTTCTCTCTCAGCCTCATCTGCGCAATGAGGATAAGACCAGTACCTGGACACTGAGGATTCATCTATGAATGGATGACTCTATGAATGTGAAGCACTCTATACAGTATCCGGCACATGGCAAGTACTTAATAAGTGTTAGCTAATAATATCATTAGTATTTACCTTAAAAATACATAAAATGTAGTACCAATGGAAAAAATAAGAAAGTCAGAAAGTACAGCAACATCTTGCTGTCAGGCAACAATACTGAAACTTGGTCAGAGTTCTGAGACAAGCATTATGAATCACATATAACTGTATACAGTGTGCATACAAACAGCAGTGAACAAACAGCAAAAATCCCTGTCCTCATGGAGCTTACACTGTAGTGAAAACATCACCAAAACATTTACTTCACATTTATTGACCTCACTGGAGAATTTAAAAGTATCTATGAAACTCAAGAGTAGACAACATTTAGCAGGTTTAGCTAATTCAATTATTCAATATTGAGCTGAACTGAATACCTGCAGTTGAATAAAACAGGAAGCCATTGTGATGCACTGTTAATAGTGAGCATATAAAAATCAACAAGTATTTGAACACCTACTATGTGCCAGCATATCACAAATGGCTTTGTTTTTTAATTTGCCTTATGACTGCCACCAGAACATTACAGCTTGACTGTAAAAAGAGTATAAGTAATAAGAAAACTTGGAAATTAGTATTAGTCTTTGCAATATTAGTGGAAACTCATCCAATTTAACAGGCTATTAAAAAAAATTCTTAACAATCTTTTGGATGACCACCTAGAAGTTTCTACCTGTAAGCAAGACATTCTTTCTGCCAGTTCTAGGCTCTAAGACTATATGCTATATCTAGGTTTATGCTGGGATGATTACTAGTTTTCTCATTTGAAGACCACCAGAACAAACAATATGACTAGTAAAATGGTTTGTAATACCAAACAAAATTATTAAAAGACGATTGAGTGCTTTTAATAAAAGTCAACAAAATTTTACGAAGTAACTATCAATTTTTAGTTTAAATATTAGTAAACTGACAAGTCATGAAGTCATTTAAAGAATATAAAATTCCTAACAGGTTTTCCAAATTTGAGTGTAACTTGCTACCTATTATGTATGATATTAAAGAATTATAAAAATATAAATGAAACTAAATATATATATACAATGGAATATTACTTAGCCACAAAAAGAAGTAATGATACATGCTATGACATGCTTGAACCTTGAAAACATTGTGCTAAGTGAAAGCCAAACACAAAAGGTCACATATTATATAATTCCATTTATACAGAATATCCAGAATAGGCAAATCTACAGAAACAGAAAGCAGACCAGTGGTTGTCAGAGGCTGAGCAGAGGAAAATGAGGAGTGGCTGCTAATGGATATGAAGTTTTTTTCTGCAGTGATAAAATGTTCTGGAATTAGACAGTAATGAAAAACACCACTGCACCTCCTATCTTCCTCCTCACTCTTTTGCCCACGCCAGCCTTGCCAATGGCAAGTTAAAGACTGACCAGACAGCCCCTCAGGGAGTGGATACAAAACTGCGGGAGCAGAGTAGCAATGAGACCCCTGAGGGATGAAGATCATTTTAATACCTTAAATTACTTTCTCACATTTTCTAAGAAACTAGTTCATTCATTTTAATCTCCGATGCCTTTATCTTATTCTGCTTACACTTTAGATAGCTTTCTATTGTCCACTAGAATAAAATCCAAACATCCTGCCACGGTTTAGAAGGTCTTCCATAACTTGGACAAACTATGGTTGCACTACTTTGTGCCTATACCAAAACCGCTGAATTGTTCATTTAAAAGAGTGAATATCATGAAAGGTTAATTATATCTTAGTAAAAAAAAAGTAAAATAAAACATAAAAATTTTCTTGATGAAAACGCTGGCAATTCAATATAACAGCAGTCCCCAACCTTTTTGGCACCAGGGACCGGTTTCGTGGAGGACCATTTTTCCACGGATGGGAGGGGGGGAATGGCTCAGGCGGTAATGCGCGTGACGGGGAGCAGCAGATGAAGCTCTGCTCGCCCACCGCTTACCGCCTGCTGTGCGGTCCGGTTCCTAACAGGCCACGAACCAGCACCGGTCCACGGCCCGAGGGTTGGGGACCCCTGCAATAAACACCTACTTACCAGTTGAAGTTTTCCCATTGTTTCTTCAAGATTCCGCATTTCAGATAGCTTTTGCTTAATTTCTTTCTAGGAATAAAAAGCCTATTAGGTAAATACCTAAAAGTCAAGAATACTTATCACTAAGTCACAGTGCAAATGAGACCAAGCCATTTTTCGAGCAGTTCATGTTCCCTCTCACCAGTGAGATCTGAGGCGTTAGCCAGCCCTAACCCTCAGTTTCAATGAGGAGGAGGCAAAGTTTAGGTTTCTCTTTAATTTCTTGGTATCCTGAATGCTTACAGGGACCTATCTGTAACATGTGAAACGAGAGGGCTACTTGAAAATCTTTTTCTATCTGTATACTTGTAGGACTTTCCTTGACCCCTTGATTTTTAGGATTCATCTTGTGGCCCTGTCATTTCCTGACTTTCCTATCTTATTTGCTTTCTCACCACCTGCTACTACCAACCTGGATCCTCTATACAGGATCCTCTGAGAGTGCTGAATGCCAAGGTTAAAATATTATAACCTAATAGGAATCTTTTATTGAGCCAAGTTGTCATTCTTGATTACTGCCAATAGGACACGTGAAGCTGTGTTCAATATGTTGTATGCACAGCACAGAATATGCAAAAGGAAGTGGAAAAGGAGAGGAACGAGATACAGGAGTGCTGCAATGAAACTAAAGCCACAAAAGCAAAATTAAAACCGCAATAATTATGTTCTTCATTTTCAAGACTGTCTTGACTATTCTGGGTCCCTTAAGATTCCACATGAATTTTAGGATTTTTTTCCTATTTCTGTAAAAAATGCCATTGGGATTTGGAGAGGTATTACACTGAATCTGCACATTGTTTTGGGTAGTACGAACATTCGAGCAGTATACAGTCTTCCAATCCATGAACACAGGATATCTTTCCATTTATTTCTGTCTTAATTTCTTTCAGCAGTGTTTTATAGCTGTCAGGGTACAAGTCTTTTCCCTCCTTGATTAAGTTTATCCCTAAATACTTTATTCTTTTTTTTAAAATTTATTTATTTATTTTTGGCTGTGTTGGGTCTTCGTTTCTGTGCAAGGGCTCTCTCCAGTTGAGGCAAGTGGGGTCCACTCTTCATCGCGGTGCACGGGCCTCTCACTATCGCGGCCTCTCTTGTTGCGGAGCACAGGCTCCAGACGCGCAGGCTCAGTAGTTGTGGCTCATGGGCCTAGTCGCTCCGCGGCATGTGGGATTTTCCCAGACCAGGGCTCGAACCCATGTCCCCTGCATTGGCAGGCAGATTCTCAACCACTGCACCATCAGGGAAGCCCCCTTTATTCTTTTTTGATGCTATTGTAAATGGGATTATTTTCTTAATTTCCTTTTTGTATTTTAATTACTAGCATATAGAATTGCACCAGGTTTTTATGCAATGATTCTGTATCCTGCAAGTTTGCTGAATTTATTAGTTGTTTGTTTGTTTTTTTTCCTTTTTAATGGAATCTTTAGGGTTTTCTACACATAAGATCATCTCATCTGAAACATAATTTTACTTCTTTCTTTTAATTTGGATGCCTTTTATTTCTTTTTCTTGCCTAATTCCTCTGGTTAGGACTGCCAGTACTATTTGAATAGAAGTAGTGAGAATGGGCATTCTTCCCTTGCTCCTAACCTTAGAGGAAAAGTTTTCAGTCTTTTGTCACTGGGTATGATGTTAGCTGTGGGCTTTTCATAATATGGCCTTTATTATGTTGAGGTAGTTTCCTTCTATTCCCCTAATTAGTGGAGGTGACACTATAAAATTAACTCATATTATTCAACTGATGTAAAGTAGTGATCTTCAAACTAGGTTATACTCATTCCTGGGATAACATAAAGACTATCCAAGTATTATGTAAAACTATCATATACATATATATATAAATGATATATTATTTACAATATATATTATATATATATGTATATATAGTTTTAAGGAATCAATATCTGGATGCTTAATTTGCACATACAGTCCTTCTTAAAAATTATCTACCTGAGAACTTGCTTGTGCTCTAGGTATCATGTGAGTTCTTCTTTCCCACCTCCCCTTCCACAACTGCCTTTTCCCCAATTTTCAAAAGAAGGGCATGCATCTAATGTAATTCTATCTCTACTTATAAAAAACTTCTGAAGCCCAGACAAAAAGATAACCTGAAATGTTGGAGCTGGCCGAAGCCTTTGATTAAGACACTGTTTTCTCCCATTATATCTTACTAAGAGATGTATTTCCAATAAAATTTTACTTTTTTATTTAATAAGTATTTATCAACATTTGTACTATAGTTGTCACTTTGATCCACTGATTACTAATAATTATAATGATAACACTATTTAGAGGAAAATACTAAATACTAACACTCTGAACCTTACAGTCGCAGGACATTTTTTAAAATAAAAAATTTCAATTCATGTATTTTTTTAATTGCAGAGACATTTGATATGAGTTATTATAAAAAGATATTCAAGCATAAAATATGTTAAAATAGGATAAAATTTTGTGAGGATTTCCAGAACGGTCATTTGGATTATACTGGCTATATTTAAAAGAATGATATGACAGTTTTAAGAGATCAATACTTACAATTGATTAGAAATTACATCCTTTGCATCTATTTAATCTTGAAGATGAAAAATGTTAGCTATCAACTTAAAAATGTGCAAGGACATACACAGTTTCGAAAAATACCTTTAAATGTTCATGAGCACAAAGTGACTTAGAGGACAAACTTCAGAAGCCTGCTCACAATGCAGAGATAAAAGGACAGAGGTGAAAATCTTGTAGGAAAAGAGGATAGAGTCTGGAGAGCTGTCCTAAGAAGAGATGTGCTTCAGAAAGACAAATAACTAGAAAAAGGGCAAGAATTTAGGGGATGTAAACAACACCTTAGAAAAACGTGAATCAAAAAACAAGCCAAAAGGCCCGAATAGGACATCAAAAGGTCTCAAGCTCACCATACTCCAGAAGAATTAATGAGCATCTCCACAACCTAGACACACCTTTGCTTCCTCAAGTTCTTTGTCGGCAGTCTCAAGCACTTCTTCTTTATGTCTTTCCAACTGCTGTGCTAACTGGTCAATTTCAGTTAATTCCTGGCAGAGTTTTTCATTTTTGTTACTTAAATTAACAACTTCAGTAGTTACTGTTTCCTTGGTTTCCATAAGCTCTTGTATATGCTTTTCCAGGTCTTTATTAGCTTGCTGAAGAAAGTCAACCTAAATTGAATTTGTAATTCATAAGGTATATAAATTGGAAAATTATTAAAATACTGAACTTCCAAAATATTTCAAAATACTATATTTTTTAAAAAACCAAAAGTTAAAACCCCAGCTATTTTACATTTGCAAACTTATACTGTTTTGATTTGCAAAACTGACAATGTGTGGTTTAGTAAAAATATATATCCACTGTCTTCAATTTTCAAGCATGGAAGGAAAGGATAAGTAAGAAATTTGTGTGAACTTTTTCCCAATACAGAGTTTTAAAAATATGACAAGATTATCACTACGATGATAATATTAGTCTAGAGTGCTGTCCAATATAGTAGCCACTAGCATCCACACATGGCTACTGAGCACTTAAAATGTGGCTAGTCCAAACAGAGATGTGCTATAAATATAAAATACAAACAGGATCCCAAAGACTTAGTACAAAAAAAAGTAAAATGTTGCAATGATATTTGACAACATTGATTACATATTGAAATGGTACTATTTTGGATATATTTAGGTAGATACATTATTAAAATTAATCTCATCTGTTTTCTTTTTACTTTTTTAATCAGGCTACTAGGAAATTTTAAATTACATATGTGGCTCATATCCTATTTCTATTGAACAGCACTGCTCGAGAGCTACTGCTGATATTTGGGGCTTACTCTATTCTGACTGCAGTCTAAGCAGCAGTGACATCTAAATTTCTGAAGGTCATGGAAACAACCTAAATGTCCATCAGACGAATGGATAAAGAAGTTGTGGTATGTATATATATACACACACACACACACAATGGAATATTACCTAGCCATAAAAAAGAATGAAATAATGCCATTTACAGACACATGGATGGACCTAGAGATTATCATACTAAATGAAGTAAGTCAGAAAGACAAATACCATATGATATCACTTATATGTGGAATAAAAAAAAATAATACAAATGAACTTATTTACTAAACAGAAACAGACTCATAGACATAGAAAACAAACTTATGGTTACCAAAGGGGTAAGGGGATGGAGGACGGATAAATCAGGAGTTTGGAATTAGCAGATACAAACTACCATGTATAAAATAAAGAACAAGGTCCTACTGTATAGCACAGGGAACTATATTCAATATCATGTAATGAAACATAATGGAAAAGAATATGAAAAAGAATACATATATAATATGTATAACTGAATCACTTTGCTGTATACCAGAAACTAACACACATTGTAACTCAACTATACTTCAATTAAAAAACAAATAAATAAATTTCTAAAGGTCATTTGTCATGCTTCATAGAAGTCTCTTGTTCTTTCACTCTTAGGTCAAATGCATGACAAGGGAAACCACTACATAGGTAAGTGAAAACTATATGTTTAATTTTTATATTTATTTTAAAAAATCATCTTTTTTATATTATAAAAGAAATACTGTCATAAAAATTTTGAAAATGGAGAAAATCATAAAGAAGACTATCCCATCACACAAAGATAAACTTTGTTAGTGTATTTTGATGTATTCTCTTCTAGTGTTTTCTCTCTGAATGCATACACACATTTTTTTTCTGTGTTCACCAAATGTTTTTTTTTAAAATTTTTTAAAAATTAAAAATTTTTTTATACAGCAAGTTCTTATTAGTCATCAATTTTATACACACACTTTTTTTTTAAAGCAAATTGAAGGTAACATTTTACCTATGGTTTATTCTCTTCTTTTAAATATTTGTCATTATGGTGTATATATTCCTACCTCATTAAATATTCTTTAAAAACATGCTTTTTCAATAGCTGCACCCAATTTTGGATACTTTGACTCTATCAAATTTTTTCCACTGTAAATAATAGCCAAGCAAACAACCCTGTCACTTTCACAAACCAATAGACCATTATAAACACTTATGATTTTATATGCTCAGTGAAATAATTATAAAAGTCATTACCTGAATATTTAAATGAGCAATAAGCTTTTCGTTGGCTTTATTTCTAGTCTCCAGAGAAAGGATATCAGGGGAGCGACCCCCATCCAATGCAACCGACAGTCGTTCTATCTCTCGTTCTCTTAGTTCAATCTGAAGACATAAAGTCATGCTATCATTTAAAAAACTCGGGTTTTAAACTGAAATGGTTAACACTGGATAAACATTTATTTGGATATACTTCCATTTTTCTTAGCTCCCACAATATATACAAAAGATTAACACTCATATATATACCCACACATAAATGGGATTATGAAATGAATTTATGCAGAGCAAAAATATACACAGAAAATATCAACCTAAGAATTGTCAACATAGGTTTCATAAGTATTTTTATTGAAGAGATTCTTCCTAATTTAATTTTTTTGTTTTGTTTTTTCCTCCTCTAAGAGTAGGCAATGTTTATATAAAAAGAAACTACTAACTACTGGAACTGAGTCTGAACTACTTCACTGCCTGGTGGAATAAATGTGGGATAAACAAATGAATGTAAAACACAAAGGAAAGTGATTTGCTACTGAAACTCAATATTAAAAAGGATATGAGGCTGGAGTGAATTTAATTAATTATCTATTATTTAGAAAACAACAGACTATGATTAAAAACATCACTACCAACCACGAATTCACATACAAGAATCTGGAAAAACCAGAACCTGAACCAAGATGGCGGAGCAGAATGACGTGCTCTCACTCCCTCTTGTGAGAACACCAGAATCACAACTAGCTGCTGGACAATCATCGACAGGAAAACACTGGAAGTCACCAGAAAAGATACCCCACATCCAAAGACAAAGGAGAAGCCACAATGAGACGGTAGGAGGGGCGCAATCACAGTAAAATCAAATCGCATAATTGCTGGGTGGGTGACTCACAGACTGGAGAACACTTATACCACATAAGTCCACCCACTGGAGTGAAGGTTCTGAGCCCCACGTCAGGCTTCCCAACCTGGGGGTCTGGCAACGGGAGGAGGAATTCCTAGACTTCCAGACTTTGAAGGCTAGTGGGATTTGACTGCAGGACTTCGACAGGACTGGGGGAAACAGAGACTCCACTCTTGGAGGGCACACACAAAGTGGTGTGCGCATCGGGACCCAGGGGAAGGAGCAGTGACCCCAGGGGAGACTGAACCAGACCTACCTGCTAGTGTTGGAGGGTCTCCTGCAGAGGTGGGGGGTGGCTGGGGCTCACCGTGGGGACAAGGACACTGGCAGCAGAAGTTCTGGAAAGTACTCCGTGGCGTGAGCCCTCCCAGAGTCTGTCATTAGCCCCACCTAAGAGCCCACCTAGGCTCCAGTGTTGCGTTGCCTCAGGCCAAACAACCAACAGGGAGGGAACCCAGCCCCACCCATCAGCAGTCAAGCAGATTAAACTTTTACTGAGCTCTGCCCACCAGAGCAACAGTCAGCTCTACCCACCACCAGTCCCTCCCATCAGGAAACCTACACAAGCCTCTTATATAGCCTCATCCACCAGAGGGCAGACAGCAGAAGCAAGAACTACAATCCTGCAGCCTGTGGATCAAAAACCACATTCAAAGAAAGATAGACAAGATGAAAAGGCAGAGGGCTATGTACCAGATGAAGGAACAAGATAAAACCCCAGAAAAACAACTAAATGAAGTGGAGATAGGCAACCTTCCAGAAAAAGAATTCAGAATAATGATAGTGAAGATGATCGAGGACCTTGGAAAAAGAATGGAGGCAAAGATCAAGAAGATGCAAGAAATGTTTAACAAAGACCTAGAAGAATTAAAGAAGAAGCAAACAGAGATGAACAATACAATAACTGAAATGAAAACTACACTAGAAGAAATCAATAGCAGAATAACTGAGGCAGAAGAACGGATAAGTGACCTGGAAGACAGAATGGTAGAATTCATTGTTGTGGAACGGAATAAAGAAAAAACAATGAAAAGAAATGAAGACAGCCTAAGAGACCTCTGGGACAACATTAAACGCAACAATATTCGCATTATAGGGGTCCCAGAGGGAGAAGAGAGAGAGAAAGGACCCGAGAAAATATTTGAAGAGATTATAGTCGAAAACCTCCCTAACGTGGGAAAGGAAATAGCCACCCAAGTCCAGGAAGTACAGCGAGTCCCACATAGGATAAACCCAAGGAGAAACACGCCAAGGCACACAGTAATCAAACTGGCAAAAATTAAAGACAAAGAAAAATTATTGAAAGCAGCAAGGGAAAAATGACAAATAACATACAAGGGAACTCCCATAAGGTTAACAGCTTATTTCTCAGCAGAAGCTCTACAAGCCAGAAGGAAGTGGCATGATATACTTAAAGTGATGAAAGGGAAGAACCTACAACCAAGACTACTCTACCCGGCAAGGATCTCATTCAGATTCAATGGAGAAATCAAAAGCTTTACAGACACACAAAAGCTAAGAGAATTCAGCACCACCAAACCAGCTCTACAACAAAAGCTAAACGAACTTCTCTAACTGGGAAACACAAGAGAAGAAAAGGACCTACAAAAACAAACCCAAAACAATTAAGAAAATGGTCATAGGAACATACATATCAATAATTACCTTAAACGTGAATGGATTAAATGCTCCAACCAAAAGACACAGGCTTGCCGAATGGATACAAAAACAAGACCCATATATATGCTGTCTACAAGAGACCTACTTCAGACCTAGGGACACATACAGACTGAAAGCGAGGGGATGGAAAAAGATATTCCATGCAAATGGAAATCAAAAGAAAGTTGGAGTAGCTATACTCATATCTGATAAAACAGACTTTAAAATAAAGAATGTCACAAGAGACAAGGGAGGACACTACATAATGATCAAGGGATCAATCCAAGAAGAAGACAGAACAATTATAAATATATATGCACCCAACATAGGAGCACCTCGATACATAAGGCAACTACTAACAGCTATAAAAGAGGACATCAACAGTAACAAAATAATAGTGGGGGACCTTAACACCTCACTTACACCAATGAACAGATCATCGAAAATGAAAATAAATAAGGAAGCAGAAGCTTTAAATGACACAATAGATCAGACAGATTTAATTGATATTTATAGGACATTCCATCCAAAGAACAGCAGATTACACTTTCTTCTCAAGTGCGTATAGAACATTCTCCAGGATATATCACATCTTGGGTCAGAAATCAAGCCTCAGTAAATTTAAGAAAATTGAAATCACATCAAGCATCTTTTCTGTCCACAAAGCTATGAGATTAGAAATGAATTACAGGGGAAAAAACGTAAAAAACACAAACATATGGAGGCTAAACAATACGTTACTAAATAACCAAGAGATCACTGAAGAAATCAAAGAGGCAATCAAAAAATACCTAGACACAAATGACAATGAAAACACGACGATCCAAAACCTATGGGATGCAGCAAAAGCAGTTCTAAGAGGGAAGTTTATAGCTATACAAGCCTACCTCAAGAAACAAGAAAAATCTCAAATAAACAAACTAACCTTACACCTAAAGGAACTAGAGAAAGAAGAACACACAAAACCCAAAGTTAGCAGAAGGAAAGAAATCATAAAGATCAGAGCAGAAATAAATGAAACAGAAACAAAGTAAACAATAGCAAAGATCAGTAAAACTAAAAGCTGGTTCTTTGAGAAGATAAACAAAATTGATAAACCTTTAGCCAGACTCATCAAGAAAAAGAGGGAGAGGACTCAAATCAATAAAAGTAGAAATGAAAAAGGAGAAGTTACAACAGACACCGCAGAAATGCAAAGCATCCTAAGAGACTACTGCAAACAACTCTATGCCAATAAAGTGGACAACCTGGAAGAAATGGACAAATTCTTAGAAAGGTATAACCTTCCAAGACTGAACCAGGAAGAAATAGAAAATATGAACAGACCAATCACAAGTAATGAAATTGAAACTGTGATTAAAAGTCTTCCAACAAACAAAAGTCCAGGACCAGATGGCTTCACAGGTGAATTCTATCAAACATTTAGAGAAGAGCTAACACCCATCCTTCTCAAACTCTTCCAAAAAATTGCAGAGGAAGGAACACTCCCAAACTCATTCTATGAGGCCACCATCACCCTGATACCAAAACCAGACAAAGATACAAAAAAAAAAAAAAGAAAATTACAGACCAATATCACTGATGAAAATAGACGCAAAAATCCTCATTCAAATACTAGCAAACAGAATCCAACAACACATTAAAAGGATCATACAGGGCTTCCCTGGTGGCGCAGTGGTTGCGAATCTGCCTGCCAATGCAGGGGACACGGGCTCGAGCCCTGGTCTGGGAAGATCCCACATGCCGCGGAGCGACTGGGCCCGTGAGCCACAATTACTGAACCTGCGCATCTGGAGCCTGTGCTCCGCAACAAGAGAGGCCGCGATGGTGAGAGGCCCGCGCACCGCAGTGAAGAGTGGCCCCCACTTGCCACAACTAGAGAAAGCCCTTGCACAGAAACAAAGACCCAGCACAGCCATAAATAAATCAATAAATCAATAATAAATCAATAAATCAACACATTTAAAAAAAAAAAAAAGGATCATACACCATGATCAAGTGGGATTTATCCCAGGGATGCAAGGATTCTTCAATATATGCAAATCAATCAATGTGATACACCGTATTTACAAATTGAAGAATAAAAACCATATGATCAACTCAAAAGATGCAGAAAAAGCTTTTGACAAAATTCAACACCCATTTATGATAAAAACTCTCCAGAAAGTGGGCATAGAGGGAACCTACCTCAACATAATAAAGGCCATATACGAGAAACCCACAGCAAACATCATTCTCAATGGTGAAAAACTGAAAGCATTTCCTCTAAGATCAGGAACGAGACAAGGATGTCCACTCTCACCACTATTATTCAACATAGTTTTGGAAGTAAGTCCTAGCCATGGCAATCAGAGAAGAAAAAGAAATAAAAGGAATACAAATCGGAAAAGAAGAAGTAAAACTGTCACTGTTTGCAGATGACATGATACTATACATAGAGAAGCCTAAAGATGCCACCAGAAAACTACTAGAGCTGATCAGTGAATTTGGTAAAGTTGCAGGATACAAAATTAATGCACAGAAATCTCTTGCATTCCTATACACTAATGATGAAAAATCTGAAAGAGAAATTAAGGAAACACTCCCATTTACCACTGCAACAAAAAGAATAAAATACCTAGGAATAAACCTACCTACGGAGACAAAAGACCTGTATGCAGAAAACTACAAGACACTGATGAAAGAAATTAAAGATGATACTAACAGATGGAGAGATATACCATGTTTTTGGATTGGAAGAATCAATATTGTGAAAATGACTATACTACCCAAAGCAATCTACAGATTCAATGCAATCCCTATCAAATTATCAATGGCATTTTTTACAGAACTAGGACAAACAATCTTAAAATTTGTATTGAGACACAAAAGACCCCGAATAGCCAAAGCAGTCTTGAGGGAAAAAAACGGAGCTGGAAGAATCAGACTCCTTGACTTCAGACTACACTACAAAGCTACAGTAATCAAGACAATATGGTACTGACACAAAAACAGAAACATAGATCAATGGAACAAGATAGAAAGCCCAGAGGTAAACCCACGCACCTATGGTCAACTAATCTATGACAAAGGAGGCAAAGATATACAATGGAGAAAAGACAGTCTCTTCAATAAGTGGTGCTGGGAACACTGGACAGCTACATATAAAAGAATGAAATTAGACCACTCCCTAACATCATACACAAAAATAAACTCAAAATGGATTAAAGACCTAAACGTAAGACCGGACACTATAAAACTCTTAGAGGAAAACATAGGAAGAACACTCTTTGACATAAATCACAGCAAGATCTTTTTTGATCCACCTCCTAGAGTAATGGAAATAAAAACAAAAATAAACAAATGGGACCTAATGAAACTTCAAAGCTTTTGCACAGCAAAGGAAACCATAAACAAGATGAAAAGACAACCCTCAAAATGGGAGAAAATATTTGCAAATGAATCAACGGACAAAGGATTAATCTCCAAAATATATAAACAGCTCATGCAGCTCAATATTAAAGAAACAAACAACCCAATCGAAAAATGGGCAGAAGACCTAAATAGACATTTCTCCAAAGAAGACATACAGATGGCCAAGAAGCACATGAAAAGCTGCTCAACATCACTAATTATTAGAGAAATGCAAATCAAAACGACAATGAGGTATCACCTCACACCAGTTAGAATGGGCATCATCAGAAAATCTACAAACAACAAATGCTGGAGAGGGTGTGGAGAAAAGGGAACCCTCTTGCACTGTTGGTGGGAATGTAAATTGATACAGCCACTATGGAGACCAGTATGGAGGTTCCTTAAAAAACTAAAAATAGAGCTACCATATGACCCAGCAATCCCACTACTGGGCATATAGCCAGAGGAAACCGTAATTCAAAAAGACACATGCACCCCAATGTTCATTGTAGCAGTATTTACAATAGCCAGGTCATGGAAGCATGCTAAATGCCCATCGACAGACGAATGGATAAAGAAGTTGTGGTACATATATACAATGGAATATTACTCAGTCATAAAAAGGAATGAAATTGGGTCATTTGTTGAGATGTGGATGGATCTAGAGACTGTCATACAGAGTGAAGTAAGTCAGAAAGAGAAAAACAAATATCGTATATTAACGCATGTGTGTGGAACCTAGAAAAATGGTACAGATGAACCGGTTTTCAGGGCAGAATTTGAGACACAGATGTAGAGAGAAAACGTATGGACACCAATGGGGGAAAGCCGCGGGGGGGTGGGGATGGTGGTGTGATGAATTGGGCGATTGGAATTGACATGTATACACTGATGTGTATAAAATTGATGACTAATAAGAACCTGCTGTATAAAAAAATAAATAAAATAAAATTCAAATATTTAAAAAAAAAAATAAGAATCTGGAAAAACCCACACACTTTCAATCTTTGGTTTTCTTTTCCAAAAAATTTGAAAACAACAGCCAAGTATTCAATTTAACAAACAATTATTGAGCTTAGTTCTAAGTATACAAAGATGAATAAAACACAGTCCCTTACTTTCAGGAACACACAGCTTTACAGGAAAAGCAAGCAAGCTAACGAATAATTGCTTTAATATGTTGTTCAATGGTAGAAAAATAGAAATAGGTATATGGTACCAAAGTAGTCAAGGGAATAAAGTGATTTAGACTCCATAATATAGTCATGTCTATCGAAATTAATGAAGGCCTTATCAAATAAACAAGTCCAAAAATGTTATAAATGATGCTAGGCAGAGGAGAAAGGAGGGATGTTCCAGGCAGTGACAAAGAAGCATAAAGCAACATGATATGTTTGAGGGAGCAGAAATGACTCAGTATGACTGGATTGTAATGTGCGAGGAAACTAATAGCTGGAGATGAGTCTGAAGAATTAGGCAGGAACTAATTATGATAAGCACTGAATACTTCGCTGGGAGAAATATTACTCTGGACTAAAGGATGAATTTGATAAGAGTAAGACCAGAGGCAGGAAGACCTCTTGTAGGAACAGATGAGAGATGATTAGGGCCAGTGGGACAGGGCAGAGCAGAAGTAGTAAGTTTAAGAAGCACTCAGAACTGACAGAGCATGGTGAGTGGTGTGTGACAGGAGGAGAATGAGATCTAGAAAGACTACAGAATGTTGGCTTGGGCAAATGCTGATGCTTCCAACCAAAGTAGAGAATATAGGAGGAAAAAGAGATTTGAGACAGAAGTTGGCAAGTTCAGCACTAGGCATATGTGTACAGAGAGCATTCATCCAAGTGGAAATGCCCAGTGTCAAGTTGGGTATATGGGTCTGGTCCTCAGCAGAGAGGTTTGAGCCTGAGACACTGGGGAGTCATCAGTACTCAGGTAATAAACTAAGAGAGTGGATGAGACTATTTGAGAAAAAACAGAGGGAGAGGAGAAGGAGTCAAAGACAGAATCTTGAGAAACAGTGATATTTTAGGGAGCAGGAAAAGGAAAAAAGCAAAGAAGATATTATAAGAGGTTAAAAAAAAAAAAAAGCAAGAAAAGGAAAACCAAAAGAAAATGAAGCCATGGATGAGTTTCAAAGAAAAATTATGAATGATGTCAAATACTACAGAGTGCGTCACAAAAATGAAGACTTAAAGTATCCTTCTGGAGGTAGCAATTAATGTCAGTGGTATCAATTACTAGATCAATTTATAAAGTGTGGGACAGAAGCCAGACTGAAAAATGTTACAGAGTGAACAGGAGGTGAAGAAGCAGAGAAAGAAGAATACAATACTCTTTAGAGAAGTACACATGAGGGGGAAGACATTAATTAGCAAGAGGGAAAAGTAGTTAAAAGAGATTTTTAAAGGGATATTAGTGATGACACTAGTGCCTCCTCACAGGACTGTTAAGAAGACTAAAAAATTTATAATTGTAAAGCGGCCATGTAAGCTTGTTAAAGAATAATTGATTAAAGCAATATCCTAAGGAGAAGAGAGGAAATGGGGCCAAGTGCACAGGCAGAAAGACTAAACCTTAAACAGGAAGAACACCACCCTAACCACTAAGTCTTAAGAAGAGCCTGAGTGTGAATATTGCTCATTTTAAAGGGGTAGAGATAGGAAATTGAAAAAAAGGTGACATCCTGAGAAGGAGGGTCTTAATAGGCCAGGGAAAGAGCTTGAAGAGAACAGTAAAATCTGGAATATATGCTGAGAAAAACAGAACAAGTTCAAGCAAAAAAAAAAAAAAAAAAAAAACAACTGATAGGGAACAGAGTGGACTCAATCAAGATTGATAACCACAATAAATTGGTGGTTTCAATCAGAATGGTCAGGTTATTTTCTCCAAACACCCCAGCCACCTCATACAGAGATAGTAAAGATTGGTCAGTTTATGTTCATAAAGTACTTGGAAAAAAATATGATGAAAGAATGCCTGAATATAAATTGAAAAATATCAATACAATTCATCTCATGTGCATATTTGATATCTTCCACATCTCTCCATGAAGTAAGCTTTTTGGTTGACATAACAATTCCTTTTCACTCCATTTTATCCAAGTAATCTTCAAAGTACTTTATAAACTTAACAGTTACACCAACACATAAGTTACATCTATATTTGTATGTGCAGATTTCTTCACTCCAAAAAAACATAGTCATGTGCAGAAAATGAAAAACATGTTACCCAATTTAAACTTCAGTAAGCATGTTAAGAAAGAAAGCCTATAATTATCCAAGTCAGAATTTAGCCAAGACACCAACAGAAAGTAGGAAAGAACAAAGCTTGTTAAAGTTATAATCTAACTCTGCATCTATTAATTCCCCTGTGCCCTCAGAAAACTGTGTTATGGGGTACTAGTGCTTATAGCAAAAGCATGCAACAAATACGGCAACACAGAAAAGTAACTTTCAAAGAGCCTTATATTCAAAATGACAAAATCTATAGTAAGATTAAAAAATTATTTAAAATACCATTACAAAGCATAACACACTTTAATAAAATACCTCCTGAGATGGAAACAGTTAATATGGTTATATCTGGGGAGACAGATGATTCACCTTAAAAAATCAAAGCAAAACAAAAAACTACTATTCACCTCCATGCATAATGAAGGGAATGGACTGAATGCCCTGAAGCCATCTAAGCCATTCCATCTATTAATTCTAAATATTAACAAATTTATGAAAAAGGAGAGCTGTATTAAAAACTCAGTATCAGTAATATCAAATATAACTTAATTTCACTTACAGTCACACCTACTATGCAAGTAAATAAAAATCCTACCTGCTTGTTATAATCTCTCAGTCCACTTTCCATCACTGCTAACTTTTCTTGTAACTGGTAGACTTCTTGCTGAAGTTCTTGAATTCTGAAACACATTTATAACTAATGCCAATATACTTTTGTTAAGAAATACAAAACAACAAGAAGTGAAACTAGATGCCTTCTCTTAAAAACCCTCTACTTTTTGTTTCTCAGTGAGGTAGGAGGTGCTGTGCCAAGGGTTCCAAAGCCACAGCGTAGAGTACATCGTCTTGCAGATTTAATTTTCCAAGAATAGATAAAAAATTGAGTGGTAAATAATTTGAAACTCAGATACATTATGCCTACTACTGCATTTTGATCCTCAGGACAACTCTTCCAGGTACTGTTGCTAATTCTCAGGTTCAGGGAACTAAGCGTCTACTCCAAAATTTACAATATTATAAAGTGAAATAAGGGACCCTACATGACCCTGTATTTTCTAATGAACTATCCTGCAATCCTAGAAAAAAGAAAAATATTGAGAAATACTACCATTTTCCAAGTAACTACAGCAAAAAACCTACTCCTTTCCGGAACTCGTTAATTCTAAGAGAAACAAGATTTGTCTAAATTATCTGAATTCTGCAACTGCTCAAATGTATTTGTTTTACATCAAGCTTTGCCACGCATTAACATAAATATGACACAACCACTTTCATACTGGAAAAATAAAGTCTGAAGCCAGGTCTGCTTTTAAGAGAGATTTTCCATGGAGTAGGGTGAGTAAGGCTAAACACTGCTTGTCCCTGCCATTACTGGAACCAACATTTCCTACTAATCCAGGTGTAGGAAGGAGTATGTATGCACCCACACTTACATATGCACGAATGACTCTGAATACAGGTAAATGTGCACGTGCAAATTAAAACAAACAAGATAATCAAGAGACTAATGCTACCTATGATGGTTTGATAGAAAAGAAGAATGAAGAAGAATGTTAAGGTGAAAGAAAAAGACAGAAAATGCTAACACATGTAGCCCCCAAAAACTTCTTGCATAATACTAACACACTGTCTAAATCCTAGATTATAACTGTAGCAGAAAAACAAAACACAAGATATTTCATGGGTAAGGTCAGATAACTATATAAATACAGGTACATAATACTGTGTGAGAAGAACTGAGCTAAAAGATCCTAATTAGTCCCTCAATCAATGTCTTTTTCTTTTGTGCTATATTGAGATTAATAAAGTAGAAAACTCCCCCATATTCTCCGCATAATCTACAAAGTATAAAGCTAACTGCACTAACCATTTCCACTATTGTGTTCCGTATTTTAAACTGTTTCTGCAGCTATGACCACAGAGGCTGTCACTAGTGCTCTCTCACTCCTCTGTACCTCTTATAATTTTCTTAATGGCATTTTGTGTATTTCCCTTGTCTCATCTTTATTATACTGGGTTATAAGCTTCTCAAAAGCTGCAACACCACCTTATTCATCATTACATCCCCAGAACAGTTACATAGTGCCTTTTCCAGAGAGCTTAATGAAGTTTTAATTAAAACAGAATTTATATCTGATTCCAATTTAAGGAAATATCAACATATAGAGCTAGAGAATCATGAAGCAGAATTTCAAAGCCAGTTACAACTCTACTCATGTCTACTGGTATTTGACAAAAATCTGAATAAAGAGTCTGTAAAAGATTTACTGGGTGATGAAACTAAATGTCAAAGCAACTCTACTGAAATAGGCTCTAGATGGCACTAAATTGTTTTAAATCAAATATGGACAGAAACATCAGATATATGATCTCTCTGAAATCAGAAGTTTCAAAACAAGTAAAAACCTTCTATATTCAGAATACACTCAGAAAGCATTTATTGAGTGCTTGTGCAAAAGTTCTGTGCTAGGCACCAGAGATACGCTAGTTAAGAAGACAGAAGCCCTACTGTGAAGAAACTGAAGGCGAACCAAGTGATCAATTAACTAAAGCCAACAAAGAATTATTTAATGCACCTGTTATCAGCCACTTGCAGGAGGTCTGCAATGTACGGGTCATCTGGCTGAGGAACTGGGTAAGAACTGACTTCAGAGGGAGGTACTGGTTCGTCAATTTGCATACGCTGGCGCCTGAAAGCAATACTTCTTTTCTTGCCACCTAAAAAAAGCAAATGCGTATTTCAAAAAATTTAAAACAAAACAAAACACTGTCTTAGAATTAAATATTTCAGAAGGTTAGCCTTTTACTTACAAAGTGTGTCTCTAGCTCATATTACATACTGATAAAATGTTTTCTCCCTTATATATAAATACCCACCTGATCTTTAAACAACACATTCCTGACAACCTCAACAAGATATGGTTATAAAACAAGCTTTATTTTCTGCATGCTTGGTACATATGCCCAGATTTAATCTCTTCCTCCAGGAGATGAGGACCAGACTTTGGCAAGATTAAAAGTTGAGTGTGCCTTGTGGTATTCGCTACTATGAGCTCAAGAAATCATCACCAGCAGGAAACTGTCAAATGAGGAGCTTAAGGCAGTGATAACTAAAATAAACATGCTTATTAAGCAATGCCAAAGGAGAAGATAACTGAAACTTTACGAAGCAAAATTAGTATATAGCAGAATGTATACCCTGAATTAGTATAATTTCTTAATTAGTAAATTGTCTCAATTATCCTTAAAACTAGCAGGAGTAATTCATTTTTATGGTTAGATATATCCTGCCTTGGTCCAAACCACATGGATAATTTACCTTTTCCAGTATCTGGCGAAGATTAGACATGTACCTGAAAAACTAATTGACCCTCACAAAGAACAAACGTAACCCTTAACTTTGTCCTCATTAGAATCCTAACAAATTTTTTATACTCCTAATCTCTTGTTTTGAGGATGAAGAAACTGGGTCAAAAGTATTTAAATGACCCTGCTTGTATACACACCTGAACAAGTAAACCATTTTCTTCTTCCCTTATCTCCTGGTTTTCCTCCTTGGTTGCTCCTCAGTTTCTTTCAAAGACCCTCTTCTTCCACCTGTGCCTTAAATGCTAATTTTCCTAGGGTCTGTCTTTGGTTCTCCTCTCTTACCAGTCTACATAATCTTACTAGATAATTCCTACCACATTCAGAGCTTCAATTCTCATGATATTCCAATGATTCCCAAATGTGAATCTCCATCTGTGATCATACTTCTGAGAACAGATCTACATATCCCACTGCATACTAGAAATCTCAGTGTGAATGTCCTGTAGGTATAACATACTCAACACACCCTTTGTGGTGGGTGGACTCCTGTTCTGCTTTCCACATTCTCTATCTTAAGAAATGGTACCATCATCTACCCACTCATTCCCTTCAAACAGAAATTTAGGAATTCCTCTACTTCCCAAGTCTATCACATTCAGTCACTAAATTTTAGAGATTACACCTCCTAAATCTCTCTTGAATCTGTCCCACTCTTTCCTCAGAAAAATCTATCCTCTTTTTCGTTTTCTTAATCTTCCAGGTACTTCTGAGATCTTCTCCCACATTCCTCCATCTTTTCTGCCTTTGGCTCACGGTCCTCCCTCTCCATCTCATTTCTTGCCATTTCAAGTCCCACTGATTCCTCCCCCACCCTGACCCCTCGGTTCCCAATTCCTCAACTCTCATGAGTCTCCTCTTCACTCAGCTATAGGCACGCAATAACATGATTACGCCTGGACTTTGTCACTGGTTAGAACTGTGCCAGTGTCCAGATCTTCAACTCTCTTCTGATGGTAATCTTCATTCTGACCAAATTACTTCAGTTTCTACCTAGTCTCATAATTCAGCCCTTTCCTACACCTCACTTACTTCCATAATCTTAATCCCATGGTTTAGACATCTCAATGATCTGGTTACTATACTGGAGATTCTTCCACCGACTTTATGCCCAGACAACCACCAACTCTGCATATACCCCATCATTTCCAAATTCTTTAATGAGTATGAATTACTTTTATAACTGAAATAATAATAATGATAAAAATAATAGAAAAAAGAATTTAAATTAATGATTAAGGAAATAAAACTCTGGGCACTGAAGCCAGACTACTTGTATCTAAGAAGTTATTATTATATAAATTTCTAAGCACATGTATAGAATATAAGCTGGATCTTCAGAAATAAATTTAGAAGTTTTTGTGACTAGCCAAGTACATCTTTTCAAATACTAAAGCCTAAGCATGAAAATCCAAAGTCCCATTTCAGTCAACAGTTCTAACATCTTTAAAATATTACCTGCGTACAATTTGTTTTGAGAGGGAACAGACGCACCTGGAGTTTGTACTACAGCTTGCAAATTCTTTTCTTGAAGTTGTTGAATTTTTTCATTCTTAGCTTTGCTCTCTTTCTCCAAAAGTTTGAGTTTATGAACATATTGATTATTTAGAAATTTCAGATCAGATGTTTCACGTGCACACTTTTTCAATGTGGTTTTCAACTCTTAAAATGAAAAAGATTCAGAGTATTTTACAATCTAGAAATTCTTCCATTTCACAAAATACAAAAAGTCATAGTAATTTGAAAGGCTCCACCTGATTCTCATGTATGCTTTGTTACAAAGGCTATACCTTTTCTACCACTATTAACAAACTGCAAATAAGTCATTAAGCACAAAAAGGAATTATATTTTTCTTCTGTGGTATGAGCCTAATATAAATCATGGCTTTTGATCCAGTAAACTGAATATGAAGCTAAAGGATTATGAATTCATGCCAGGTATCAGACAGGGCTTCCTACTGAATATAAGAAGATTTTATAATAAGTTAGCCGTATAATTACCCCTTGCCCAGTACCTTTGAAATCATTCTAATTCTACCTTCCAGGTCAAAGACGGTATATTAAAGAATCAGAACGTCAGACACATGGCTTTCTCTCAGTAAGAGAAAAACAAGTTATTTCGAGAACATTTCTTCAGCACCAGCATTTAATATTTTCTACAGCAATTTAAAAAAAAAAAATTTATTTATTTATTTATTTATGGCTGCGTTGGGTCTTTGTTGCTGCGTGTGGGCTTTTCTCCAGTTGCAGCGAGCAGGGGCTACTCTTCCTTGCAGTGTGCGGGCTTCTCTTGTTGCACAGCATGGGCTCTAGGCACACAGGCTTCAGCAGTTATGGCACGTGGGCTTCAGTAGTTGTGGCTCACGAGCTCTAGAGCACAGGCTCAGTAGTTGTGGTTCATGGGCTCTAGAGCACAGGCTCATTAGTTGTGGTGCACGGGCTTAGTTGCTCCGCGGCATGTGGGATCTTCCCGGACCAGGGCTCGAACCCATGTCCCCTGCATTGGCAGGTGGATTCTTAACCACTGTGCCACCAGGGAGGGCCCTCTACAGCAATTTTAATTCTAAAAATTTACTCCACATAAGGTAAAAAATGAATACAGTTATGGAATGCAAATTTATTTTCCTTCGTGGAAACTCTTCAATACACCCTACAATATTTCAAGAGGTGTCAATAAGATGACTATCACATTTTCTAATCAACAGTTTTAAAGGTAGACTAGGCTTTCTTACATATAAAATGAAAAGGGCAAAAATATTGCATTTTAAAAATCACAAAATTTTACCTTTAATGTGTTGGCCTGATTGTTCTCTCAGTTTCATTAATTCCAGGTATAATTCATTATTTTCCTTACTCAATCTTGCATTTTCAAGTTTATAAGGTTCCAATACAAAATCAAAATTGGCACTTTCTTTTTCAGCTTTCACAGCAGATAATTTTGATTTCCGAAGACTTTCTGTTGTATGAACTAGATCACTAATATTCAAGAACAGAAAATGTAAATACAAGGAAACATTCCATTAACTTTTAATAACTAAAAACATATTTGTAAAAAGACTTAAAATAAATGTTAATGTTAAGTGAGCTCAAATCTAAAAACAAACACTAGGAGTCTTTCAAGGTACCAGGAAGTACTCAAAAATTTCTCAAAACAGGATTAAAGATTTTTTTAAAATATAAATTTGTTTTATTTTTGGCTGCATTGGGTCTTAGTTGCTGTGCGCAGGCTTTCACTAGTTGCGGCGAGCAGGGGCTACTCTTTGTTGTGGTGCACGGGCTATAGGCACGTGGGCTTCAGTAGTTGTGGCATGCAGGCTCAGTAGTTATGGCCCACGGGCTCTAGAGTGCAGGCTCAGTAGTTGTGGCTCACGGGCTCAGTCATTCCGCGGCATGTGGGATCTTCCCGGACCAGGGATCGAACCTGTGTCCCCTGCATTGGCAGGCAGATTTTTAACCACTGAGCCACAAGTGAAGTCCCAAAACAGGATTAATTAAAAGTTATGAAACATATACACACAGGCAGAATCATCTTTCAATCTCCCCTCTAACTCACCCCGCCATGTCTAATTAGTCACCTGATCCTGTGGAATCTGTGAAACTTATTTGTTCATTCAACAAACATTTACTGAATGCCTGCTATATGCTGTGTCAGGGACGCAACAAATAATGAGTCAGTTCCCGACCTCTAAGAACACAGACCAGTGGAATATTCACTCCATCAACATTTACTGAGCAGGGAACACGTTAAAGAACCCACTACCACGGATCTTATATTCTACTAACAATTTGTCAAAAGTTATAATACTATGTGATAACCTCAACAAATATTTCAGTGCCAACAATGTGTTCAGCCTGTTCTAGGTAGGCCAGTTATAAAGTCAGTCTCCAGTCTCATGGAGTTTGCATTCTATCGGGAAGATAAAACAAGTTTCCAACAATGATAATAGCTAATAACATGCAGCAGATGTGACGAGTCCTGCAGGCCATATGGCTAACTGAACATAAGGGCAAGGCAGGAGGGAGAGGAGAAAGGGACTTTACAGGCAGATAGAATAGCATATGGAGAGACCAAGGGAGAAAGTGAACACATGTTTAGGAGCTTCAGGTGGTTAATACATGGGAGATGAAGGTGTACAAGTATAAAATCACTGTAGAAAAAGTTTGTCAGTTTCCTGAAAAGTTAAATATACTTCTACCCTATAACTCCGAATTGTCGATCTAGTACTAGATCATGAAGGATTCTGCAGGCCATGCTAAAAACCATAAAGTATCTTTCATCCATTCTCTCCTTTCCATCATCATCACTTATAGTCCTACTGCAAAAGCTTCCTAGGCCACTTCCCTGCTCTAGTCTCAAATCACAGTAATAGAATTCATGCGGAAAAGAACAAAAATCACAAAGACTCTTTCAGTTAAAGTAACTAGTAACAGCTAAAGTCATGGTCAACCACATTAGAGAAACATTATAAATGTAATAGTAATTAGAGACCAGTGACTAACATAATAAGTCAACTATATTTCAATAAAAAAATAAAGACCAGTGAATAAAGCAGTTACAGAACTCCTAACCAGATCAGAAAATCACATTAAAAATTGTACTTTTACTCACAGACAAAACCTGCAGAAACATTCACTCTGAATAGTACAGTGTGAATGGTGACCCTAGAGTTTTGCAATGTGGAGGCCCTGAATCGATGACAGCAGAGTAGAATCTAAGAAGAATAGAGAAACTTCAGATGACTTAAGGACTTTTAAAAAATCTACCCATTTCTCTACTGAAGGATAAAGTTCAATCAGAAACTAGATAAATGGGATTAAGGATCACACAGGTTTAGAACTGTATTTTCATCTTTACCTGAAAAGTTTTTCTACCAAAGGTAAACACTCCACTGTCAGAGTCTGGCGGTATCCCAACTGATCCAATCTTTTCCTAATATTAATATATTTTCTTTCTGCAGCTGTAGTCATCTTGTCTTCCAAACTAGTTTTATTCATTTCCAAAAATTAAAATCCTAAAAGAAAAGAACGAAACATCACTCTATTATCAGCTATTATTATTGTTTCACGTTAAGAAGAAAAGAATCTTTTAATATGAAGCAATTATTTTTTGTTTCTTTTCAGGTAGGCAGTCTTCTGGAATATTTAGATTGATTTAAATCCGATGTTTATGATATTCACGTTGCTGCGTTAAAATAATAATCTCCTCATAAACCTATACGGAAAAGTTAAAACAGGGACTTACCTGGTGGCGCGGTCGTTAAGAATCCGCCTGCCAATGCAGGGCACATGGGTTCGAGCCCTGGTCCAGGAAGATCCCACATGCCGCAGAGCAACTAAACCCCTGTGCCACAACTACTGAGCCCGTGTGCCACAACTACTGAGCCCGTGCACCTAGAGCCCGTGCTCTGCAACAAGAGAAGCCCACGCACCACAACGAAGAGCAGCCCCTGCTCTCCGCAACTAGAGAAAGCCCACGTGCAGCAATGATGACCCAAGGCAGCCAATAAATAAATAAATAAATAAATAAATAAATAAAAAGAGAGTTAACTATCTTCCCAAACCACAAGGCCACGAAGTAGGTGGGTATTCAGGTCCCCTGAGTCCTGATCCAGCACTCTGGTTTCTGTACTATGCTGCCTCAACTTACCAAATCACTCCTAAATTAGTACCTCTCCTTGATTACTCCTTTCTACAAATCCTTCCTTCTCCACACTCTTGCTAGCCTTTTCTTTGAATGGTGTCCCCATTCCATACTAGGTTCTTTCTAGGTTCCTTCCACAAGAGGGACCTGACTGATGCAGGGTGTTCTAGAAAAAGTCCTGGAGACATCAGAAATGCATCTGTCAAACCAAGAACTAGTAGGGCCTCAACATTCAAACATTTCTCCATTTTGTCTGGTACCCACTTTGGTTACCCAGAAATAATACTTCCTCACATCCTTCTGAGAGAGAGGGAGAATATGAATATGAATCAAAAAATCATCAACACACAGGACAGATGAAAAAGATTAAAATCCTCCCAACAAGGACAAAAAACACGTATTAGGCTTTCCCCACCCATAGGCTGCTGTCCTCCACCACCACCCCCATCTCCATTATCCAAACACTGTGGCTATACTGAAAATTTCCAGCAAAACAGCATAAAAGGTAAGGTTTGGAGGTCCTCCACGCATACGTGTTTAGAACCAGCCACTTGCTTAACTCTGGGGGGTTGACGTCTGAAAGCCAGTACATCTTATTTTTACAAAAATATCCTGTGCGTACATATGCACAGGGGCCAAAAAAACAAAACAAAACAAACCCCAAGACCAACCTTAACTGAGTTTATCTCGGGAATCCTCACTCATTTCAGAGAGTGCAAGCAAGAGGGGATGTTAACTAAGGTGCCGGACAATGGCTAATAAACGACTCTCGTCCTACGCTTTTGTTTTTACAAAAAGCCTGTACGATTCTCATACGAAAAGAGCATTTTAACTTTTAAATCAACCCATCAGTCAGTAGGAGGCGGGGCCGCGGGGGCCGCACAGACGCTCGCGGCGAGAGGGGTAGGAGGAAACAGGGGGCTCCCGCGGCCCCAGGCCGACCTCCGGGCCGCAGCTCCGCAGTCGGGTGTTGAAGGGAAGGGGTGTCGGCAGCGGGGCGGCGGGGAGTCTCCGCGCCCCGTCCGCCCGCCCGCCCGGGCCCCACTTCCTCCCGAGGCCGCGCGGCCTCCCTCCCGGCAGCGCCCCGGCCCAGCCCGCCGGGACCGCCCGGGAGGCGGAGGCACCGCCCAGCCCGGCCCTCCCGCCCCGCGCCGCGCTCACCCGCAGCCCCGGCCGCTGCTCCCTCCGCCTGCGGTCGCATTCTCCCTCGCGCCTCGCCTCCCTTGCTGGCTCCTTCCGCCCCAGACACCGGTTCCGTCTCCAGGACAGTTTGAAAATGGCGCGGAGAGACTATCGGGGCCGGCGCGGAGGAGGCGCCGCGGTTGCCCCGGTAACGGGAGCGGCAGTGGTTTTGCCGCGCGCGGCGGGGTCGCGCCCCACAGCGATGGCGGCGCGAGGCCCGGCCCGGAAACGCAACGGCCCGCACGGCGCGACGCTGCGGCGCCCCCTAGCGGCCGGAAAGCCCCGAACCTCAGCGGGCGCCAGAGACGGTGTCATCCTATCCGTCGGGTGCCTTAACCTTCTGGGCGCGGGGTTAAAACCCTGCCCAGCCCTGGTCCCTGCTGCGGATTAGCCTTCACCCGCTAGGGGGACGCCTACTCCACGTAAACTCCAGCTTAAATAGCCAGTTGTCTGTGCAACTTTCCCTGAGAACCACCCACACCCATGTCCCCGATGTGTAGACCCTTATATTCATCCCATTATGATGAGTATAATATCACTATGTTTTGATCCCATGAGTTATAACTCATCCCGTCAAAATGTAATTATTTGTTTATATGTCTCTCCCTGCCTCCTCCAATTTTGAATTCCTTGAGTCAAGATTATTTTACTCAGCTAATTTCTCTGGCACCGACCGCAGTAAACATTTGTGAATGGAATTACATTTAAATCAACTGGTTATAGAGAGCCTGCTCATATATAGAAAACACATGGTCAAATCCTAGAATTCCATTTCTCGCGTGAAAACTTCTAGATGATCAGAGAGGAGCTCATTTCCTCCTTTCTATTTACTACTCTCCCAAGTAGGACTTCCATTCTGAAAATGTACCTAATCTTTGGATATCACCTAACTGCTCTGTGGGTTGTGAATACTTTGTATCCATTCATATATTGCTTTATCCGTTCTCGTTGTGTGTGCCTTGTCTGTTTTCCCACGTGCTTTAATAAGTTGTTTTATGAATTGTGGGGCAATCCTGTTGGGGCCACCCTCAAAACTGATAATTGGGGGGAGGGAGAGCCAGATGCAGAGAGAAAAAAAAATAACCTTTCACTGAAAGTGCACTTACAAACCAAAAACAATGAAGAAATCTAATGCTAACAAGGATAGCCAACAAAATAAAACATCAAAACATGAATTCTCTCTAGATGAAATGAAAGAGTCTGATGAAGCCTTTAAAATGAATATGTGTAAGGTGATCTAGATCGAAGTTTCTTGACCTTGGCACTTTTGACATTTGGGGCTGAATAATTCTTTGTTTTAGAGGGCTTGTCCTGTGTATTGTAGAATGTTTAATAACATTCTTGGCTTCTACCCACTAGATGCCAGTGGCATCCCCCAAGTTGTGACAACCAAAAATCTCTCCTGACATTGCCAGCTGTCCCTTGGGAGGATAAATCACTCCTGGTTGAGAACCACTGGTCTAGATAGATGGAAGGAATAACAGCCATTAGAAAGAACAAGAATTGTTAAATGAAACAAGAACAGATGCATATGAAAGGGAGTCAATCAGAAAAATTGGAAATTAAAAATACAGTCATCAAATTTTTTTTTACATTACGTGGGATGAACTGTAGATTAGCTATAGTGAAAAGAATTAGAAAATTTACCTAGAACCTAGTGCAAAGAAATATATTTAGAAAGCAATTAAGAAATACAAATAATAGCTTGAGAGACTCAAAGAAGGCCCCAGAGCTATGAAAGGCAGACGCCCCCCGCAAAGGTGTCCACACCCAAATTTCTGGAACCTATGAATATGTTATATTACATGGCAAGAGGGATTTTGCAGATATAATTAAGGTCGTTAAAGGCCTTAAAACCGGGAGATTGTCCTGGATATTCCAGGTGGGCCCAATGCATTTGCACAAACCCTTAAAAACAGACAAGTGTGAGCAGGACTTGACGGCTGTTGGGGGTTTGAAGATGGAGGGTGCAGTGTGATGAGGAATGCGGGGATCCTGGGACAGCTGAGGGAGGCTAAGAGCCTGCAGAGAATCATGAACCTCAGCCCTCCAGGAACAGGGAACGGAATTCCTGCCAATAACCTAAGTGAATGTGGAAGCAGATTTCCTCCTTTATTCTCTTACCTTGAGATAGAAAGCCCAGGCTACTGATACCTTGATTTTGCCAGCAGGGCCTGTCTAGACTTCTGACCTACAGAACTATGAGATAATCAATTTGTATTGTCTTAAGCTGCTATGTTTATGGTGACTTGTTACAGTAGGAAGAGAAAAACTAATTCAGCAAAGAAGCAATGTTTGAAGAGATAATCGCTAAGAATTTTCCGGAACTGAATCAAAGTACAAATCTTCAGATAAAAATTTTGCATCCTTCTAATTAAAGATGGCAGATTAAATGTACACATTAGCTTCAGCCTTCCTCTTGCCCTCCCTCCCTCCTTCATCCTTTTAAAATGACAGTAAAGGTACTTTCATTAATTAATTAATTTTTGGCTGTGTTGGGCCTTTGTTGCTGCGCATGGGCTTTCTCTAGTTGCAGTGAGCAGGGGCTACTCTTCGCTGTGGTGTGCGAGCTTCTCATTGCGGTCGGAGCACGGGCTCTAGGTGCGTGGGCTTCAGTAGTTGTTGCACATGGGCTCAGCAGTTGTGGCGCATGGGCTCAGTTGCTCCGCGGCACGTGGGATCTTCCTGGACCAGGGCTCGAACCTGTGTCCCCTGCATTGGCAGGCGGATTCTTTTTTATTTATTTATTTATTTATTTATTTATTTATTTATTTATTGGCTGCATTGGGTCTTCGTTGCTGCGCGCTGGCTTTCTCTAGTTGCAGCGAGTGTGGGCTACTCTTCGTTGTGGTGTGCAGGCTTCTCATTGCAGTGGTTTATCTTGTGGAGCATGGGCTCTAGGCGCATGGGCTTCAGTAGTTGTGGCACATGGGCTCAGTCATTGTGGCTCTTGGGCTCTAGAGCGCAGGCTCAGTAGTTGTGGCGCATGGGCTTAGTTGCTCCGTGGCATGTGGGATCTTCCTGGACCAGGGCTCGAACCCTTGTCCCCTGCATTGGCAGGTGGATTCTTAACTACTGTGCCACCAGGGAAGTCCAAAAGTACTTTTTAAAAGGTTTTAGAACCAAGAGAATAGTGGAGGAGACAAGATCAGTAAAATTTGGGGACTGGCAAGCAGTTGGACAGCAGAAAACAGACTTCTCAGCCTTGAAAAATCTGAATCCCAAACAGCAGTGGTAAAAGCTAAGAAGTAAGCTAACTACTCTGCAGAAACCCTAAAGGCCCAGGAACTGGTAGTATCAGGTAGCCCTGATGGGGCTAACAGCAGCAGAGTTGTTCTTGGTAGTTTCCTGCTGTCTTGCTCTGTAGGCAATCTGGAGCTAGTTCCATGTAGTTCCACCTTCATCAGAAGTAGATGCTTTGCACCCTCACCTTCATTACTTCATTACAGGTCCCCCAGCAGGATGGATCAGTTGCAGGCTGAGCAAACTCTGTGGGTACAGACAGGAATTATTCATGCCGGCCATCAGCAAGCTATTTGCTGGCTGCTATCAATGTGGGGTGCTCTCCAGGTAGTAATGAGAAAGATAACTGAGAAAGCTCCTAGACACAGTGATATACACGCACAGACTAGCCTGTCTCCCGGAAGCTCCTTGGCACTTGCTTGCTCAGTGTGTGGGGCTGTGGGAGGCAGGGATTTCCTAGGCTCTGGGCTTTGATATTGATTCTATTAAGTCCATCTGATCCCTCCCCTACTTTTACTCCCTGTATTAGTTTCCTCGGCTGCCATTGTAAGTGATCACAAACTGGGTGGCTTACCACGACAGAAATGTAACCTCTCACGGTTCTGGAGGCCAGAAGTCCATGTGTGTCTTTTATAAAGGTGCTTATCATCGGATTTAGGGCCCACCCAGATAATCCAGATGATCTCTTCATCTCAAGGTCCTTAACTTTTCACATCTGCTAAAATCCTTTTTCCAAATAAGGTAACATTTGCTGGTTATGGGGATTAGGATGTAGACATATCTCTTGGGGGGGCTACCATTCAACCCACCACACTCCTCTAGTTTTTGACATTTTTATTTAGTCTGGGTGAGCAGAAAGACAAAAGACCATGTCATGTATCCTACAGAGCCTCACACTTGCGTAAGGTTTTTCATCTTTTGTTTCCTTCCTTTCTTCCTCCCTCGCTCCCTCCCTTTCTGTTTCACTTAAAAGCTGAGAACTTTCCATCTTTGCTTATTTGTTTAGTTATGGCTGAGGTGGGAGAGGGATGGAGAGGGCTGTCCAGGTAAAAGGGAAAGAATTCAGTGAAGTGTAAAAGCATTATTCTGTCATTGCTGTATAGTGAAATAGAGCAGCCCAGCAAAATAGGAGATAGCATCTCATTGGAAGTGAGATTATAAAGCCAGACTATAGGGCAAATATCACATATTATCAAATACGTATTTTTAAACACTAGGTCACATTCAGAGTGACTAGATGCTGAGTTTCCAAGAAGCAAAACGAAATTGCATCTGACTGAGTGAACAGCAGAATCTCATCTTGCATCTCAATTTCCCTTGGGGAGCATAAAATAAAATAGTGGGTAAAGCTGCCTAGATGATTCAAATTGTGTTTTTCCTTTCTTCCTATTTTTATAGTTCTTGGCTGAGAGCATTTTGCTGAATTTAAACGAGCGCTTTGTGTTAGAACTTTTTATATTGTTATGGGTTGAATTTTGTCCTCCCCAAAATTCATATATTGAAGTCCTAACCCCCTCAGAATGTGACCTTATTTGGAAATTGGGTCATTGCAGATATAATTGATTAAGATGAATTCATATTGCTATAGGATGGGCCCCTAATCCAATAGGCCTGGTGTCCTTATAAAAAGAACACACTATGTAAAGAGAAAGAGACACATACAGAGAAAAGGCAATATGAAGACAAGGAGAATGTTGTCTACAAGGAATGCCGAATATTGCCAACAAACCACCACAAGTTAGGAGAGCAGCATGAAGCAGATCCTTCCTCACAGCCCTCAGAAGGAACCAGCCCTGCCAACACATTTATCTCAGATTTCTAGCCTCCAGACAATAAATTTCTGTTGTTTGAGCCCCCCAATTTGTGCTACTTTGTTACTGCAGTCTTAGCACACTAATACATATATGTTTAACTACCAGTTGATGGCACAGAATAAGTGCCTCAGGAACTCATAAAAGAAAAAAAATCCTTTGAGGAAAAGAACAACCAAAATTTCATGGATCAGATGGAACTTGGAGTCGAACCTTGAAACAATTAGAACTTAGATGTATAGAGAAGAGGAACAGACCACTTCCGAGCCCTCTCTTTGTGGCTGTTGACAGCATGGCTTAGCTTCTTCCCATGTGGGTCTCTCTGTAGGGCAGCAGGAGTGTCCTCACACCATGGCAGCTGGCTTGCCCCCAAGTGAGTGATCCCAGAGAGAGAGAGGTCAAGGAGGAATCTGCACTGCCTCTTATGACAGTCTCCGAAAGCACCCACAGTCACTTCTTCCATCATCATCATCATCGTCATCATCATCATCACATCATCACATCATCATGTATTCCATGGTAGCAAGCCACTAAGCCAGCCTATACTCAAGAGGAGGGGAATTATACCCCACCTACTGAATGAAGCAGTGTCAAACAATTTGTGGATATATCTTAAAACCATCACATTCCCAATAGAGGATGAAACCAGGTCGACAGGGGTAGGTTTAAACCAGACGATACACTGAGAGATATGTTGGTACATCTGCCTGACTGCCAGCAGCCCGAAGATGTTTATTTGCTAGTCCTTGGCTTGGTGTCTCTGAGACTCAATTATTTGCTGTCTCCCTTAGAAGGAATTGACAAAGAAAGGGAATTGGATCCTTCTAGCTGAGCCACTAAAGCTGATTTAATTGGAGTAAGGATTTGTCAAGCAAAGGGAGCAAATGTGAATTAGATATTAGGTTACTGGGCTGAAGAAAAGTTCACAGTTCAGATTCAGGGTAAAATAGATGATAGTATCTGGAAGTCAGGTCCCCACAAGAATCAATGCTGGGTACTTAATCCCTCCAACCACACTAGCTTAAACAGACTTGAGCAGGCTCTCCCATCCAAGAAGCCACTTCTCAATAAAGTAGGGAACATCTGAGAATTAGAAATGTCTGTCTGTGCTTGACTGCTCCTTTAAATCCAGTGTGCAGGTTAACTCTATGGGGTCCCCTTGTCCTGGGCTTCCTGATGGAAATGTGTTCTTGAAGAGAACCAGTCCTGTCTTCACCCTCAAGAGAAACTTATATGAGGCTTGTCAGCTCAACACATTCTTAGTGAATGTCTACTGTATTTCTGGCACCCATGACCAACCAAGATTTTAGAGATTTCAGACATCTTCAAGATGCAAATTTCTGTTTAGATTTATGCTCTGCCTCTTCCTACCATATTCTTATCTAGAGCCTTGCTTGCTTTAGAATATACTTGAATAAGAAGCATTGCTGCTGAGGCAGCTTATTAAAAAAAAAAAAAAAAGTACTTCTTCCACAAGTCAGGAGCTCATCTTTAAAGCACCTTTAAATAAATTTTGTTTTTCCTTCTGATTTTGAGATGGAGTCAAAATAGATGGTCTTTTATTTATTTATTTATTTTAACTGTTTGGGTTACCAGCTTTTTGGGACTCTCAGAATTTACTGTCTCAGTTAAAACATTTCCATTAGAATGCAGCCTGCTAGCACTGTTTACAATAGCCAAGACATGGAAGCAACCTAAATGTCCATTGACAAATGAATGGATAAAGAAGATGTGGTACATATATACAATGGAATATTACTCAGCCATTAAAAAGAATGAAATAATGCCATTTGCAGCCACATGGATGGACCTAGAGATTGTCATACTGAGTGAAGTAAGTCAGACAGAGAAAGACAAATATTGTATGATATTGCTTATATGCAGAATCTAAAAAAAAAGATACAAATGAACATATTTACAAAACAGAAACAGACTCACAGACATAGAAAACTTATGGTTACCAAAGGGGAGGGTGTGGGGATAAATTGGGGATATAGGATTAATAAATGCACACTACCATATATAAAGTAAACAACAAGGATTTACTGTATAGCACAGGGAACTATATTAAATATCTTGTAATAAACTATAATGGAAAAGATCAAAAAATATAGATACATATATGTATAACCATATCACTTTGCTGTACACCTGAAACTAACACAATATTGTAAATCAACTATATTTCAATTAAAAAACAAAACAAAACAAAAACTCTCATCCTGCCATCTTTCTAAGAGTGGGAGGCTGGCAGAGAGGAGCTGAAATGCTTGATAGTCATTTGGCCACACTGAAATTTCCAAAGGGAGCACTTGCCAGTGCTTGAAACCAAAATCCCTGGACACTTCAAACTTTAAGAATCCCATGAATCTAGCACAGAATATCCATTCTTGCTCCAATGTACCCACTTACTCTCTATCTTAATGTTAAAACAAAACAAAACAAAGCGAAACCTCTAGCCCAGATCAAGGATAATTTTACAGGAAACCAGGAGAGCTGGGGAGGGACGCTGTAGAGATAAGGGGCAAGCAGTGTGGTGAGCCATCCTGCACCCATTGTCTATATCCAAGTCACCGAGGACTGGGAGCCAGTGCCTCTCCTTCACCTGAAGATGGAGCCCATCTCTTTCCACCTGGGTGAGGAGACCCTCTGCTTCCCCAGGGATCAACCCAAAAGGTGTCCTGCAGAGCCTAGAGGACACTCTCATTTGCAGGCGTCCATTTAAAGCATCTTTTAAATATTTTATATATTTTAAAACACCCTTTCCTGTCTTAGTGCCACCAGTGGCCCAGTTCCATCCATTCTGAATGGAAAAGCAGAGACTGCCAGTACTTTCCTTGGTCTTCTCTTCATCTCTGTTGATCTGGGAGTTCCCCTACCCATCCCATTCATCTCTCTGTTGTGGACGGATAGCAGAGGGCACCAGGCAGTCCTGTGTGACTCCTCCATGATCAGTTTTTTTGTGTCTTGTTTTTGTAACTGTCCTTCCGAACCAGCAGGTGTTTGAAAATTAGAGAAAAAATTAAATTCTCACCAGTGGTTGCTGTTATAGTTGAATCAATAAAGATCTTGAGTATTAAAAAAAGAAGAGCGGGAGAGAGAGATTTGGAGAGGGGAGAAAAGGAGGAGAGGAGATAACATGATGAGAAAGATACTTATGGGGAAGATGATTGCTTCAGGAATAACAAAGGCAGCAAACTGATGGGGACAAGGACGAGCAGAGCGGCATAGATGACAACACTGGAAATGAAAAGTGATATCGGGGGGTGGGGGTGATGGTGGGATGAATTGAGAGATTGGGATTGACATGTATACACTAATATGTATAAAATAGATAATAGTAAATTATCTAACCTAAGAGGGGGTTACGGGAACATCCAATGTATAGCTGGTCAGTCAGAAATATGGGAGGCCTGGGACTTGTGACTGGCATCTGAAATAGGGACAGTCTTGTGGGACTGAGCCCTTAACCTCTGGGGTCTCTACTAACACAGTAGTAAGTAGTTAGTGTCAGAAATGAATTGAATTCTGGAGACTTCCCTGGTGGTCCAGTGGTAAAGCATCTGCCTTCCAATGCAGGGGACACGGGTTCAATCCCTGGTCGGGGAACTAAGATCCCACATGCTGCGGGGCAACTAAGCCTGCACGCCACAACTATTGAGCTTGCGTGCCCTGGAGCCCGCGCGCCACAACTCGAGAAGAGAAAACCCACACGCTACAACTAGGGAGAAGCCACAGCCCAAGGGCCACGGTGAACAGACCGCGTGCCGTAATGGAAGATCCTGTATGCCTCAATGAAGATCCCGCATGCCGCAACTAAGACCTGAGTCAGCCAAAAAAATAAGGAAAATAAAAAATAAATAAATATTTTTAGAAAAGGAAATGAATTGAATTCTGGACCAGTTGGTGTCCAAGAGAGTTGGAGAAGTGGTTTTGGAAAAGACACCACGTATTTGGGTGTCAGGAGGAAAAAACCCTCTCATTTGGTGTTTAAAGTGTTGTGAGTAAAGAAAATTCACCAGGAAACACCTGGGTGTATGCAGATAACATCTAGGAGAAACTGAGAGATAACTTGAGGTTCCTTTTTCAGGTTTCTGCTCTGTATATTCAAAACATATTCTGTGTATCTGGATGTTGCTAACTCACTCTACTGTAGTCACAGATTATCCTGTTTCCCCTTTTAGACTGTGAGCTCCTGACAGTACACAGAAGACTAATGTGTTCTTCTTTGTGCCTATAACCCAGGCAGAGTGTCTGGCACTTAACAAAAGATCAGGATGTATGAACTGAATTGAACTGAACAGAACTGAACTGAATGAACCAGGCCTTCTGATACAAGTCCAGTATAGCAGAGCTGCCTCCTTTCAGTGACTGGCCTAAAGATGGGGCTGAAATATCAGCATTACTGTCAACGAATTCAGGTCCTTTTATTTAAACAGCAGGGACTCAATTTCCCTATTGCCAGAGGTGTATAGTTTGGCTGGCAAGTTCATTATTTACCGGCAGATAAGGATAATGGTTATGATAGTTCCAGTCTGTCTGGAGCCTTGCAGTGGAGCCTCTGTAGTAACTTGGCTACAAAATAATCAGGTGCTATGAAAAGCTATTCTTTAGCAGCAGAGACACTGGAAAATTATTGGCAAGAAAGGGCGAGTCCCTTTTAAAAGCACAGTGCTGAAGCATCTTGATGATGGAGTAGTTTATTTTGTGTGTCTACAAAGACATCAGAATGTTCATTTCATAATTTTAATGCAAGGAACTACACCTTTAATCACCTTTTGGAGTCAGGAAGCATAGAGATAAGAGCGGGGGCTCTGCATGAATAAAAAGATTAATAAACATTAATATATATATTAAAAACCTTCTACATGCTCTAACCTTCAAAGGGACCTTCAAAAGTTCTATGGCCAAAAGGCAAAGGATAAGCTGGGGAAAATGTTACAACTATTACCATAGACCTAATATATAAAAAGCTCCTACAAATTGCTAGTAAAATGACTAACACATGATAGAATATATTAGGAAATTAATTTTTAAATGAAAAAGGTATGAAAATGTAATTGCTCAAATAGCTCTTTATCATGTGACAAGAGACTCAAACTCACTGAAAATAAGAGACATATACATTAAAACCAACAGAGACTTGAAGGATGAGTAGGTAGCCAAGTGAAAGGTGGAGAAAGACAATAAGTGAAGATGCTAAAAAACTAATAACAACTATTGGGTATTGAGTGCTTGTTAGGTTCTATTTTAAGTGCTGTGCATGCTTTACGGTACTATTTCATTTAATCACCATACTAACCCTATGAAGTAGGAAGTATTGGTATCCCCATTTTACAGATGAGATTAAGTAATTTACCAAGAGTCACAAAGTTAAGTGATAGAGCCTTGACTTTAACTCTGGAAGTTAAAACAACTCTGAATTTGGCAGACTATCAAGGAAGGGAATGGTATAGGACAATGGCTAAAAGGAGAATATTCAGATGATGATCAATTAAACTTGGTGGAGACATAGAGTTGTCAGGGTCCTAAAATGTCAATTAGACCAACCTCCCACATCAAACACAGATTTCTTCCTCAACCCCTCCAACAGATGGCCATCCCAGCTGCCACCTGACAATGACAAGAGGACTCACTACTTTTCAAAACAGCTCATTTTATTGCTGAAATCTTTGTTAGAAAAATTCTTCTTTATATGATGCCAAAATCTGCCTCTCCTTGTGTGTGAGCCATTTGTTCTGAGCAATCAAAAGAAAGTGAACCTTTTCCCTCATACATGGGATGACCTTTCAGAATACTCAGATCCTTCCACCTTTGCTCACATGATAGGGTCTCCAAGCCCATCACTTATCTGGCTACTTCCTCTGGAGTAGAAACGCTGTAGTTTCTCAGTTTTCTTATTGAGATTTATACCCAGAAATTGTTGCATCAGATTAGGACTGAAGCTTGGGATATATTTGTTTCCCTTGCGATATCTGCACAGTACTTTCAACGTATCCTAATACTGTCTAGTATCACATTAGTCTTTTTAGCAACTGAGTCACATTCTCCAGTGAAGAACCATGCCCGAGCCTCTTTCTACAGCTGACCGGTTTTTAATATCTATATTTATGTATATTACCCTGAAGGCAAATATGAGGCTTCTGGCGCAGAGATCAGTTTTTATTACTTACATCAATAACTATCCTTGCCCAACCCCCCAGGGTGAGGTGAAGAGAGTCAGATGCTGCCCTGTATGTACCGGGTTCTGTACTGCAGGAGAGGAACTACCCCCGCAAATAAGAATCTGAGAGTTTATGTATGAGAGGAATAGCTCTCTTCCTTCCTCTCTTGAGAAAGGGAGAGAAAGCTTTGCTGCCTAGTTAACACTAATTTTCCTTGGGAAGATAAGGGAAAGGTCCTGGGCTCTGACCTTCTGGAATATAAATAGATATCTGGGGTGGGGGGGAAGACAAGTGAAGCCTCTCCTGGTTTACATCTCCTGGGAGGTCTCCTTAGTTCCAGGTTTTGTCCCCATTTGAAATGTAAACACATACCTCCAGGGAGGTAACTCTTTCCAGAGTTTTCTCACTATCTATTCTGTCATAGTCATAATTAAACTTCCAAGCCTTGTTCTTTAACCCGGGTTCTGGTAAATCTTACTCAGAAAGTCCTAACTGTGCAGAAACATGAAAATACTCACTTGCTGACTTGGGCTCCAAATCTCTCTCTCTCTCTCTCTCTCTCTCTCTCACTTATCATGGGTTCCAGTGATTCATCCTGAGTGTCAGTCAACATGCATTTGGCTGCAAGTATCAGAATGCCTGACTAAGAACTGGTTGAGTAATAAAAGCATTTCGTGGTCTCACTTGACAAAATACCTGACAAAAGCGAGTCCTGTTCTGGTTTGTCGTTCAATGGTGCCATCAAGGACCTGACCACTTCCCATGCTTCCACTGTCTCTCCTCAGTGGGTGACTTTCATCCTCAGACCATTTGCCCCATGGTCACAGGATGGCTGCCACAAGTCTAAGTAACAGGTCCACATGCATCAGCACCCAAAACAAGAAGCGAGGGCGGGGAGCAGGGATTTCATGACAAGAAAATAAAAGGTTTTTCCTCACAGGCCTTTTTCTCATCAAAGAGAAATGTCTCCCAGAATCCACTGGTAAAGTTCCCTTAATTGGCCAGAACTGGGTTCCAGGCCCACTCCTAGAGCAGTCACTGGCAAGAAGGCCTGAATCCGTTATGACCTATTCTCATACCAAATTAGGGTTCTATTAACAAGTGTAATCAAATGTTAGAAGTGATCCAGGAATTTTTGGAGGACTTCTCTCTTCATCTCAAATCAAGAGAGAGGGCACTTAAAGAGACCACTTAATTCGTGTCCCCTGAACAAAGGAGAGAATCCTGAGTTAAGGGCACCTTCTCAGACTTTGTCATATCTTTTCCACAATCAGGTATGAGCCTCATGTGAGAGATCTTTGTTCCTGTACCAGATCCTGTGAATTGGGTCCCTTGGCATCAACTCCAGGCTCCTGGCATGCCTTCCTGTCTGAGAGGCTGGAAAGCTGAGTGTTGTTTTTCCTGGATTGCCTGCAGCTGAAGTTCCACCATCATCTGCACTCATGTGAGACACATTAGGAATGGGATGAAGGAAGGAGAGTGCGGGACGGGAGGCATCCACTTGGCTGGGATGGGTGGTGGAGCCGGTAGCTTCAGGAGCTGCCGGCAGCATTGGTGGAAGCTTTCCTGACCACAAAGGAGATGTGATCTTGGGAGTGGGAGCTGTTTCTAGAAGCTTTGCCTAGAGCCTGTTCCTCTATCCCTTCCAAACAATTTTGTAAGCCTCCTGCAAACCTGGTTGTAAGTCCATTTCCACTGAAACAATTTAGAGGGGTTTCTCTGGTCTGCAACTAAACCCTAACAGGAGAAGGTCCTGTTTAGGAAGGCCGGCAGGAAGACGAGGAGTCTTCTGCTGAGGGAAGCTGGGGCTGGTGCCAGTTCGGGAGGCAGAGAAGGAGTAAGAGCCCACTGGGAATTGAGATGCACTGACTCTTGGCAAATGAGCTGTAGGTGAGAAATCCACAGAGCGGGGAGGAGGGTCTCCAAAGCATCTGCAACAACAAAGAAGAAGTCAGGTTTTAACACCTGAGAGCAGACGTTGGAGCACAGAAACACTGGTCAAGTAACAACTTCCCTCCTCTCCCTCCTGTGGCAATTTGGGTAGAGGAGGAATTGAAGTGGGAATGGGAAAAGAGGAAAACAAGGGGCCACTTCCCTTTGTTTCTCTGCCAGCAGCGGACCCAAGCTGGCAAAGGGTGAGAACATTGACCACCAAGCCACGTTTAGTGTTCTGCTTATGACAGGGAACTGCTGTAGGTATTTTAATTACTAACCAAGGACTTCTTCTTCTTCAGAGACACCAAAAAAGTCATGGGTTCTGCCTGAGTTATTATCCAGGGGCAAGAGGAAGAACTGGATGTGAGGAAATAAAACTCATATTTTGAGCCATTCTGAGCAAACTATGCTTACTATCTAAACCTCAAACATAAATAAACATGGTGGCTTCCTTTTTTCTCAAAGTAGGGGAAAAACCATCTGAAGAGGAAGATGCTGATACACAGAGAACCTGCCTTGCCTCACTCTTCCTAACTCACCAAAATTGGGTGATGACGAACAGAACTTTCCGAAATAGCCTCTAAACAGAGATTTAAAGCCTCCAAGAAATGGTGCAGATGTATAAAAATGTTCAAGGAGAGTTGTAGAAATCACTGGATGCCAAACTGGTGATATTTTAAGGAATACCCTTAAGTTTCCAGTTAATGAAATGCTGAGTCAAAATCAACCATGCTCCCTCGCTCGGCCCCTCAGCACATGTGCGCTGGTTTCCCTGGGAGGACCAAATCCTGGGTGGGATGCTCTATGGGTCTGATCTAATACATTAATTACTTCTGCTGCATAGAGCTCCCATAGCAGCTTCTTTTCATAGCATTTAATACCCTGAATTGTAATTGATTTTTAGACTGACTAAGCAGGATTGTGAATTTAACTCACACCACATCTCGGAAGTTTGGAGAAACTGTGGTCCCTTTGTTAACTGATCCAGCCTTCTTCCCCGGTCCCCACCTGCTGGTAAGGAGTAAAAACAATTAATGTTTAGATCTGACCCAGTAATTTAAACACTCCCTTTAAAGGGGGTTGTTAGTATGTCTAGGAAAATAAAAGCTCAGTCTGTCAGGTTTCTCACCCTTTGGGCTCCAAGACATGAACTGGGTGTATGCATATGGGGAGGTGTGGAGTTGCCTCACCTTGTAGCTGAGGGCAGACTGTGGGCCTTGGGAACCTCTTCTACCCTTGTCTACCTGGTTGCTCTTACCATTGCCGGCATTGCAGCTGCCTGTGGCTGGTGTGAGGCATGGGCCTCTCTTTCTCTCCCAAGTGGTGCTCTCTCTCTGCCTCCCTGGGGCTCCTCCCAACACAAGTTATTCCTCTGACTTCTGGCTGTGACTCATCCCAGCCCATCTCGCAGGCCCTCACCCACCTCACTGGCACTATGAGTCTCCACCCAGATTCTTGGAGAGTCTTGGTCACAGGGGCGCCATGAAGAGAGTATAGCTGACTCTAAAGTTAAACCTCATGACCTCCCTCTGCCTGGTCATGCTGGTCCCACTAGGGTTGATATGAAGCAGGCTGGAATGAGGCCTCTTCTCCGAGTCTCAAATGGGGAGTGGAGATAAGCGCCCCCTTCCGCCTTTGACGTCTTCCCCAGCTAATACTACATGCCAGGATGCGTGTCTGACCACTCTGTTCCTCTCTTGCTCTTTCCTTCCCACAACCCTGGGGCTGAAAAGGAATGGCTCCCCTTCCCGTTCCTCTGTATCACACTTTCCTTCCACCATAGAGTAATTAGACCCTCTCTAAGGGGGTGTCTTCTCTACCCTAGGTGAGAACTCTCTGAGCCAAGGCATCCAGGCTTAGTACCTAATGGATGGGGGCTGAAGGTGAATAAAAGAATTTAGAAAATCCCCTCCCAATACAATAGCCTGGCTTTTGGACTATTGTTTGGCTGCACAATCTTATTTTGAAGGCCAGAAGCTGAGTATTAATTCTTTCTCCTTGCATTACATGTAAATTGCTTAGAGCAGTGCCTGGCGCCCAGTAAGCAATCAGTGTTCTCATTCTGTAACAGATCTCTTTGTCTCCTTCTGAGACTGGTTGATGTCTTGGGCCAACTAGAAAAATATGTGCTAGGAAAAGCAAAAGAGAGCAATTATGTTGATGATGTCTAAGATATTAACCTTATTAACATTTCATTTTACCATGTTTCAAATTTATCAACTAGTATATTCTTGTAGAGGAATTCAAACCATATAGGAGATTACAAATCGAAAGTCACAAGAAACTTCTAATATTTTCCCTGTTCTGGTCCCCCATTTTACTCTTTTCTCTAAAGATAATGACTGTAAGCATTTGGGTTGGATATTTTTACTTGCCCATCTCTACCATTACACTATGCGCTTTTTGATCTTGTCTCTGTAGCCCCACAGGCCATTAGTAAGTGTTTGATGAATGAATAAATGATTGAATAATGAATTATCAAATAATATAAGTAAATGAAATGTCTTAAAAATTTGCTGTTTTGTAAACTTGTTAAGATGCTAGTTTAGTTACTTTTTGGGCTTTCTTCATAGGATTACATCTGATTAAAATAGAACAGCAATTAAATTATGATGCTTCATTTACAGTTTTCTTTTAAATGCTTCCCATTATACTTAAGGAACCTTATACTGAGTAATAGAATGAGGAGTTTGGATGATGACAAGGCAATTTATCAAGGCTTTTGGGGTTTTGTGTGAATACCTGATACCATAGCAGTAATGTCCAGAGCTTCATGGTTTATTTTATTTTTGATGTGTTATAAAGTATAGCCAATACATACTCTGCTATCTAATGTGCTCAAGTAAAATGAACTGTGGCGACTGATCAATTGGATTCATCAGTGTTTTAAAAGGTAGTAATATAATTCTTTTTTAAATTAAAAAGGACGTAACTTTGGCAGTCTGATTAAAATGGCAGAAGAGACATACCAATCTAGTGAATAGATTATTGGTGTATGAATAAGAAACAGGACCCAGTTCATATCTAGTTTCCAGAATCCGTGAATGAGCTTCTTTCCCATGTCATCTGGGGGAATTCGAAACCAATTTCTTGGAAGTCTGGTTGAAGCTAGAAACTTTCTTCTGTGCTTTGTCTCACAGGTTTGCAAAAGGCTAATGAAATAACATTAGCAAGTTACTAAAGACTTTGTGGGTAATGGCTTCACAGACAAAAGCCTTGATGAGACTCCCTCTGTCCTGAGAACGTGCGTGCGCGTGCGTGCGTGTGTGTGTGTGTGTGTGTGTGTGTGTGTGTGTGTGTTGGGGGGTTGGGTTGGGGTGAGGAGTGGATCCCTGTTAGGTGTTGTCATTTTTTTGACCCAAGGATGTTGCTCATTTCATCCAATCACCCTGGAGAGATGAGTCTGATTTCTCAACCATTGCAAAGAAGTGCATGATTGATTTGTTTCTTTTAAAAATTGAATGCTTATTAGTACTGTGCTAAACATTTTACAAACATTATCTGGTTTAATCCTTACAATGAACCTATGAGAGGAGTACTCCTCTTTCCATTTTACAAATAGGGATACTGAGGCACAAAGGCTGACTTACTTGAACAAGATCATACAGCCAGAGAGAGGAGTGTTTGAGCCCAGTTCTCTCTGACTTCAGAGCCTGAGCTCTTAGCTCAGTGTTACACTGCTATTTATCTTCATGGGTGCTGCCCAATGGGTGGGTGGCAGTAACTCAGTGATGCATATCCCAATTCCTTTATAAAGTCTTTCTTGACTTTATCAGACCACAGATATATCTAACTCCTCTGAGCTATTACAACACTTACTGTCTGTATCGTTCATTTGGCATCTATCATTTATTGTCTTATATAGTTCGTTTGATTTTGTGTACATACATGTTTCAGTCTGCATTCATTGGGGATCTTTGGTTGCAAGCTACAGAAACTAACTTCAGCTAACATAAGGGCTCCCTACCACTCCCTGACTGCAATATGGGAAGAATATTGGGTGATTCACAGAATCAGAGGAAAACAGAACCACTTGATTTTGGGAGCAATAGAAACCAGGGCAACTTTGGAGATCTTTACAGAAGACATTTATGGGTGGTCTCTTTTGGTGTGACCATTGGAATGATTTAACTCTAAGTGCCTTCATTCCACTCAGCATCACTCTGCCCAAGATTCAGATTCCTGGCAGAGAAAGAGAGTCTGATTGGTCCAGCTAATATAGTCATCTGCCTAATCTTTGTAGAGCATGGAGACTGTGATGGATAGTCTTACCAGGATCCAGAATGATTCTACTATGATATAGAAGGAGAAACAGTTCAATTCATTTCTAGATTATTTTGATAAATTTTATACCCCCTGATGAACAGCAATACTATAATTTTTCAGGCAGAAAAAAAAAAAATCTGTGGTCCAAAGACAAGGCTAAGAGGCAGGAAATTATTTAAAAGACAAGGGACCCTGAGAATAAGAAGAGAAATCACAATTCTTAAGGTGATGCCCTAGGGAGAGGTGCATAATTTCAGGCTACATCAGTAAAGGTTAAAGTATTCATCTATTACACTCTCATTAACTGTTCCTCCTCTCTCTTCTACTTAGAGAACTGTTCACTGTGATAAATGTTATGGTTTGAGCAATCTTACAGCAGATTACTCCTCCTGAATAAACAAATATGGAAATGACTTTTTATGAGCACAAGTTAGATATAGTACATTTATAGCTGTAGTTAATTTAAAGTAAACTTGGCTTAAAAAAAGTAAGTAAAATTATAATGAGTAAATTTTAATACAAACCACTTCAAGATTTTTTGTTTTTTCAAATTAAATTTAGGGCCTACAGACTGTCTTAGAAAAGCATGTGGTGTTTTGGATTAAATGTTGTATTATTCCACTACTTAGAAATCCTTTTAGAAAGTTCTCTTTCCCTAAGTGCTACAATATTGACTGGTCAACCTGACCTCAAAGTAGTTGCAGAGAATCGATATTGGCTTAGTTACAGCTTGGCAAAGTCTGGGGGAGTAAAATAAGAGCTGTTGGTCCAGAAAAATATCCAAAGATAAAGGGCTCTTTTAAACTATAGCAAATGAAAGAAATATTAAATTCTAATAAAACAACATAAAATTTCTTCCAAAGAACTCTCAGACCTGTTTGCAATACTACTATTTAAATCATCTACAAAGCTAAAAGGATCATGATTGTGCAATGAAAATTAAATAGAAACCTCTAATGATTAATAGTAACATTCGGATAATCATTAAAGAAATTAAATTCAATACCCTAAAATTTCAAATAATTGTACCTACTCTCTCTACTGTTTACATACATATTATTTTTTGACATGTATCATTCCATGATTTACATTTTCTTTGATGGCTCAGGTAATCCTCCTACCTTCATGATCCTACCTCATGATCTCTTCATATCACAACATACCAAGAAGGAAGAAGACATAGAGGATTAAGACCCTGCATATCTTATGAACTTCCTCTTATATCAGGGTGGAAAATCTTTTCTAGGACCCCTTAGCAGATTTTTCTCTTACATCTCACTGACCAGAACTGGGTCGCACGGATGCATATTCCTAAATTAACTACAGGCAAAGGAGAGCTGGATTGTCATGGCGGGCTTAGACCAGGGCAAACATGCTGCCCATTATAATCACCCGGGAGGTTTGTAAAAACTTGGGCCCCCCCTTCAGAGATTCTTATTTATTTGGCCGGGGTGGGGTGCAGATATCAGTATTTTTAAACATTTCCCCAACAACTGTAATATGCAGCAGGTTGAGATCCAAGGGTTTATGCCAACCTTGATTTTTCACTTTTGTCTGGCATGTTCCTACTCCGTAAAAAACAGAGCTCTGTTAGCAAGGAAGAGTAGGCAGACGCCACAGCCCACAGTGTCTATCAGAGGAATTGACAGTAGATCTAGAAAACCCTCCTCCCAAAAAGAGCATATCTGAAATCTACAGAAGACATTGTTTATTTAGGTCCTCCATTAATTTAATTCAATTCATCAAGTCTTTGTTGAATTTATATCACTGTGCAAGACCCTGTATAAAAACAGGGAGTAGAGCAGTTTTTCTTTTTGCTTTATCTTGTGGCTCAATTTCCTTTATAACAGTTCCTTCACTCAGCACCTAGAATGAACATTATCTTCCACATCTAGTTACCAAGCACTTAAAGCAAGGTGGCACATTAAGCGCTGGGCTCAAGCAGTGAACAAAGCAGGCAGAGCCTCTGCCCTAATGCAACTTACTTTCAAGAATATGGTCATGCTGTAGACATGGAAGAGAATTGTAAAGAAATACGCATGTAAAGAAACCTCATGGAGGAGGTTTCCTCCTTCCATGCATTAACGATTCAGGTCTCCCTGTTCACTTTTTACTTTTTATTTTTATTTATTTATTTATTTATTTATTATTTTAAAAATATTTTTTATTTGGCTGCATGGGGTCTTAGTTGTGGCACATGGGATCTTCGTTGCCGCATGCGGGATCTTCCTTGCGGCCTGTGGGATCTTTTCAGTTGTGGTGTGCGGGCTCTGTTTTTAGTTGTGGCATAGTTGCGGAATGCGGGATCTAGTTCCCTGATCAGAGATCAAACCCGGGCCCCCTGCATTGGGAGCTCGGAGTCTTAGCCACTGGACCACCAGGGAAGTCCCACTTTTTACTTTTTAAATTCAACATTTATTAAGTACTTACATGTGCTAGATAGATACTGGTAAACAGAACAGTCTTGATTCTAGTCATAAAGACTGCAGGCTAAGTAGGGGAGATAAGACACCGAAGAAGTAGAAAGACAAACATATTTCATATTATGGTAAGTGCCATGAAGTAAAAGAATAGGCTCTTATGAGAGAATTACAGGGTAATGTAATTTAAAGGCGATTCGGAAAGGCTGTTTAAAATTAAATGGAGACAAGTATAAAATTCAGATTAGAGCACATTCCTTCAATTTCTTAATTTCTTTTCCACTGCCTTCTCCTCTAGCTAACTAGGCTGGAACTTCTTGAAGGACTCACCATGTTGCAAGTGAAATTCATTGAGATGCTAACCTCACAGAAGCTGCTTTCTCAAGATTGCTGGGCAAGTGATTTGCTCATAGATCGATGTTGCTTTGTCTTGCTTGCTGTATTTTCCATTGTTAGCACCTGCTTTCCCTGTCTTTTTTCATATATACCTCTCCCCGTTTCCATCTACCCCACTGTCTTTTGAATGCTCCCCCCATCCTCTTTTGAAAATATGAATTACTCCTAAATGCATTTAGTACTATACTCAGGGATTAAGTGAGCATTATACCACGGTATCATGGTGCCACCAAATATTACAAACTGAGAACTCTTTTAAAACCACAAGCATACAGGGCTTCCCTGGTGGCGCAGTGGTTGAGAATCTGCCTGCCAATGCAGGGGACACGGGTTCGAGCCCTGGTCTGGGAGGATCCCACATGCTGCGGAGCGACTAGGCCCGTGAGCCACAATTGCTGAGCCTGCGCGTCTGGAGCCTGTGCTCCGCAACAAGACAGGCTGCAATAGTGAGAGGCCCACGCACCGCGATGAAGAGTGTCCCCCACTTGCCGCAACTAGAGAAAGCCCTCGCACAGAAATGAAGACCCAACACAGCCATAAATAAATAAATAAAAACAAACAAACAAACAAACAAAAAAACCCCACAAGCATAGGGCTTCCCTGGGGGCGCAGTGGTTGAGAATCTGCCTGCTAATGCAGGGGACACGGGTTCGAGCCCTGGTCTGGGGGGATCCCGCATGCCGCGGAGCAGCTAAGCCCGTGAGCCACAAATACTGAGCCTGCGCATCTGGAGCCCGTGCTCCGCAACAAGAGAGGGCGCGATAGTGAGAGGCCCGCGCACCGCGATGAGGAGTGGCCCCCGCTTGCCGCAACTACAGGAAGCCCTGGCACAGAAACGAAGACCCAACACAGCCATAAATAAATAAATAAATAATAATTTAAAAAAAAAACAAAAAAACCCACAAGCATAAATGTCAGCTATCTCCCAAAGGAGAAAAAAAACAAAATTATCCTGATTTGTTCAGAGGTATGAATGATGTAACTCTACACCACTGTTAAGCTTTGCAATACAAACTGTGGGCTATAGACCAGCAGCATTGATATTACCTGGGATCTTGCTAGAAATGCAGAATCTTGGACCACACAAAACCTGCTGGATCAGAAACTACATTTCAACAAGATTCCTGGTTGTTCCCTATGTACATTAACATTTGAGAAGTGCCAATGTAGAGGATCCCAAAGCAGATAGTTATAAGAAAATAATCTTACTTCTTTGACACCACTCTAATATTGCATACTTAACCTTCCTGGCATAGCCATTTTTACTTTCTCAGCACTTTTTCATTTATTTATATTCTCTAAGTCAGCGGTCTCCAACATTTTTGGCACCAGGGACCAGTTTCGTGGAAAACAATTCTTCCATGGACTGGGGTGTGGGGGGATGGTGCAGGTGGTAATGCTAGTGATGGTTCAGGCAGTCATTTGAGCGATGGGGAGCGGCAGATGAAGCTTCGCTTGCTCGCCCGCTGCTCACCTCCTGCTGTGCGGCCTGGTTCCTAACAGGCCGCGGGCTGGTACCGGTCCACAGCCTGGGCGTTGGGGATCCCTGCTCTAAGTTATCATTTTCTGTAGTTTGTTTAAAAGTTCTATGTTTCTCCTTCCCTATCCCATCTAGCATACAATAGTATAGATCTTTAAGATCCAGAAAACTATAGCTGATGGGAGTCATCCACTGCCTTTTCTTTCTTTTACCTGCCATACCACCTCAGGTAAAATTAACCTTTGCCTGTTAATGGAGATATCAGACAGTGTTTGGTCCTTAGATGTAAGTATATTTATATTTGTATCATTCCTGCTATCAACAGGGTAAAAGAAAGGCCAGCACTTTGAGAGGAAGGTTATTGTTGTGTGGAATATCAGCTCTGTTAATATTTGGCTTAGACCTTGAGCAAGTCACTCGATCTTCTTTGGCTCCAGATCACCATCTATAAATGTTCAAGTTTTATTATATATCAATAAAGATATATACACACATATATGTGAGTTTGATTTTATGTTTTTAAATTAAATGTTGAACTAAAATAAAATAAGATTTATAAGGTATATGTAAGGTATAAAGTGTCATGGTACAATGAAATCCATGTAGCCACTACCCAGTTAAGTAAAAGAACATGACAATATGCCTTTAAAATCCTGTCCCTGCCAGGTGCCATAAACTTCCCTTCTTGCTCCCTAATCACTCTCCAGGATTTTATGATCATTTCCTTGCTTTTCTTCAGTTTTACCACATTTGCAACTCTAAACAACATATAGTTTAATTTTGGGTTTTGAACTTTTATAATAATAGAATCATACAGTATGTATTCTGTGATTTTTTTTACCTGACATTATTTTTCTGGCATTTATCTGCACTGTTGTATGTAGATAAAATTCACTAATTTTCACTACTGTATTGGCATATAATGAATATACCTTAATTTATCCATCTACTGTTAATGGACATTTGGGATATTTGCAATTTTTTGCTATTACAAACTGTACTGATAGGGTCTTTGTTAAGACTTTGTGCTAATGCCTAAGTACACGAGTCTCTTTATGGCAGTCATTCTCAATCCACACTGAGTACCAGAATCACTGGGGAGCTTTGAAAAACTATAGATGCCTGCCCTCCACCCTGGCTCAGCTGAAATTTAACGTCCCAGGCATCCGTATTACACAAGCACACCAGGTGGTTCTAACGTGTAGTTTGGATTCAGATTGACTGCGTTGGAGCACAGGCTTAGGGGTGGAATTGCTGAGTCATAGGTTACACTCATCTTTAACTTTACTAGACAGTGTTAAATTGTTTAAGTGATTATACCAACTTATGCTTCCTCCAGAAGCATTTGTGTTCTGTTGACCTCACATCCTTTTAAATTTAATTTAAATTCAATCAGGGAAAACATTTCCCTGATGTCAACTGAACACTTCATGTGCTTATTAGTCGTACTGTCACTTTCTTCTGTGAAATGCCTGTACTTTTTTTTTTTTTTTGTCCTTTTTATCTATTGGTTTGTCTTTTTCTATTTTGGCTGCACCGTGTGGCTTGCAGGATCTTAGTTCCCCGACCAGGGATGGAACCCTTCCCCCCTGCAGTGGAAGCTCGGAGTCCTAACCAGTAGACTGCCATGGAATTCCCTGGTTTGTCTTTTTTGTTTTAAACTGATTTTTAGGAGTTCCTTATAAGTTTTGGATGCTGATTGTCATATGTGTTGCAGTTATCATTTCTCAGTTTGTGGTCTGTTGTTTCATTTTCATGAAAGATGAACACAAGTTCCTAATTTGGACATAGTCAAATCTATCAACTTTTTTTCCTTTATGATTTGCATTTTTGCATCTTGTTTAACAAAATCCTTCCCATTCCTGAGGTAAAAAGATACTCTCTTAAGTTCTATAGTTTTACATTTCACAATTAGGAATCCAATCCATGTGGAATTCATTTTGTACATGGTGTGAGATAAGGGCTCGATTTTTACCTTTTCTCTTATGGACAACCTGTTACAGCACTATTTATTCCAAGTCTATCTTTCCCCCACTGATTTGCCATGCCACATCTGTAATAAAGCAAGGGTCTCTATTTGTATGGGTCTGTTTCTGGACTCCTGGTTTTGTTCCACTTGTTTATTTATTTATTTATCTTTGCACCAATACAATGCTGCTTTAATTATAATTCTTGATAAGGAAATTCCTTCTACCTCATTCTTCAGGAGTGTCTTGGCTATTAGCCTTTTGTTTCTCCATATACATTTTAGAAACAGCTTGTTGGGTCCCACGAAAACCAACCGAACCAAAACAGTTGTGACTTTGACTGGAATTGCACTGAGTCTTTAATCTCCAAATATTTTGGGATTTTCCTGTTATCTTTCTGTTTTTGGTTTCTAGTTTAATTCCACTGTGATCTGAAAGCAGACATTAGATAATTTCTATTCTTTTAAATTTATTCTGAACCATTTTTTATGGTCCAGAATGTGGTCTATCTTGGTGAATGTTCCATATGATCAGGAGAGAATGTGTACTCTGCTCTTGTGGATGAAGTAGTCTATTGATGTCCATTATCTCCATTTGATTGATGGTACTGTTGAGTTCAGTTATGTCCTTACTGATTTTCTGCCTGTTGGATCTGTCCATTTCTGATAAAGGTATACTGAAATCTCCAACTATAATAGTGGATTCGTTTATTTCTCCTTGCAATTCTATTAGTATTCGCCTCACATATTTCAATGCTCTGTTGTTAGGCATATACACATTAAGGATTGTTAGGTCTTGCTGGAGAATTGGCCTCTTTATCATTATGTAATGCCCTTCTTTATCCCTGATAACTTTCCTTACTCTGCAGTCTGCTCTGTCGGAAATTAATGTATCTACTCCTGCTTTCTTTTGATTAGTGTTAGCATGGTATATTTTTTCCCATTCATTTGCTTTTATTTTGTACATGTCTTTATATTTAAAGTAGATTTCTTGTAGACAACATATGGTTGGGTCTTGTTTTTTGATCCACTCTGACAATCTCTGTCTTTCAATTGGTGCATTTAGACCATTGACATTCAAAATGATTTTTGATATAGTTGGATTAATAGCTACCCATATATGTTACTGTTTTCTATTTGTTGCCCTTGTTCTTTGTTCCTAGCTTTGTCATTCTTTATTTTTCTGTCTTTTGTAGTTTTAACTGAGCATTTTATATGATTCCATTTTCTCTCCTTTCTTAGCATATCAGTTATACTTCTTTTAAACCTTTTTTTTACTGTTTGCCCTAGAGTTTGCAATATACATTTACAACTAATCCAAGTCTTTCAAATAACCCTACAATGTGTCATGGATAGTAAGAGTAGCTTATAGTAATAAAATAATCCTAATTCCTCCCTCTCATCCTTTTTTATCACTGCTATCATTCATTTCACTTATACATAAGCATGTTTATATATGCATAAATAATTGAATACATTGTTGCTATTTTGAACAAACTGTTATGTTAGATCAATTTAGAATAAGAAAAATAAGTTTTAATTTTCCCTTCACTTATTCCTTCTCTGATGCTCTTCCTTTCTTCATGCAGATCTGAGTTTCTGAACTGTGTCATTTTCCTTCTCTCTGAAGAAGTTCTTTTAACATTTCTTGCAAGGCAGTTCTACCGGCAGCAAATTCCCTCAGTTTTTGTTTATCTGAAAAAGTCTTTCTCTCTCCTTCACTTTTGAAGAATAATTTCACAGGTTACAGAATTCCAGGTTGGTTTTTTCTCTCAACACTTTAAGTATTTCACTCCACTTTCTTCTTGCTTGCATGGTTTCTGAGAAGTGGGATGTAATTATCTTTGTTCCTCTATAGCTAAGATGTTTTTTTCCCTCTGGCTTCTTTCAGGAGTTTTTTAATCTTTATCTTTGATTTTTCTGTAGCTTGAAAATGATATGCATAGGTATAGTTTTTCTGGCATTCATCCTGCTTGTAGTTCTCTGAGCTTCCTGGATCTGTGATTTGGTGTCAAACATTGATTTGGGGTTAATTCTCAGTCATGATTGTTTCAAAGATTTCTTCTGTTCCTTTCTGTCTTTCTTGTCCTTCTGGCATTCCCATTACATGTACGTTATACCCTTTGTCCCATAGTCCTTGGACATTGTTTTTTTTAAAATATCTTTGTTCTCTTTGCTTTTCAGTTTTGGAGGTATCTATTGTGATATCCTTAAGATCAGAGATTCTTTTCTCAGCTGTGTCCAGTCTGCCAGTAAGCTTATCAAAGGCCTTCTTCATTTCTGTTATAGAGGTTTATCTATAGCATTTTCTTTTGTTTCTTTGGATTTCCATCTCTCTGCTTACATTGCCCATCTGTTCTTGCACGCTTCCTACTTTATCCATTAGACCCCTTAGCATAGTAATCATAGTTATTTTGAATTCCTGATCTGATAATTCCACCATCTCTGCCATATCTGAGTCTGTTCTAATGCTTGTTTTGTCTCTTCAAACTGTTTTTTGCCTTTTAGTATGTCTTATAATTTTTTCTTGGTAGTCAAATAATGATGTACTGGGTAAAAAGGACTGTTGTAAATAGGTCTTAGTAAGGTGATGGTGAGGTGTAGAGGGAGAGGAAGCGCTCTGTAGCCCTAAGATAAGGTCTCAGTCTTTTAATGAGCCTGTACTCTTGACTGTGAACTTTACCTGTGCTTTTCAGTGCCCTCTCCCCCTTTAGGTGGAAAAGGATGACTAGAGTGGGCTAAAGTTGGGTATTTCACTTCCATTCCATGTGGAAGGCTTGAGTCAACTGCAGTTGGGTATTTCCCTTCTCCCAGATCAGTTAGGCTCTGGTTAAATAATTCTCCTGACAGCAGACTTTGTTAAGAGTAGAATATTCTGGCATATTTCAAATTGGTTCCTTTTCCCCTCCCTTTGCTAGAAGCACAAGGGAATTTTTCTCCGATATTCAATGTGAGAACTTGGTAGAGCTATAGGTGGTAAAACTCACAAAAGTTTTACCCCCAAAGACTGGGTTCACCCAGACATTTTATTTCTCTGACTTATCCACACTCATCTCCAGCAATCTGTCAATTACAGTTGTTTTTCCTACTTTAGCACTGGTTCCTATGGAGGTTTCAATAAGTTGTGATTCTCCCTGTTCTATCGATCTTTCCAATTGTGGCAGTGGTTTGCCCTGTGACCTTGCTTCTCTTACAGTTCTAAGAAGAATTGCTTTTAAGTTTTTTCAGCTTTTTACTTGTTGTTAGGATGGAGAGGTGACTTTCAAGCTTACTTGCTGGACTGGAAACTGGAAGTTTGCATTGAATTTTTAAATTTGGGAATAACTCTCATTTCTACCATGTTATGTCTTATCTGGAAACATGAAATAGTCCTCTACTTATTTAAGCCTTTTAAAATATCTTTTAATAATTTTATAATTTTCTCCATAAAGGTCTTATACTCATTTTGTGTTAGTCAGCTCAGGCTGCCATAACAAGACACCAGAGATCAGGTGATTTAAACAACAGAAATTTATTTTCTCATGGTTTTGGAGGCTGGAAGTTTGAGATCAGGGTGCCAGAATGGCTGGGTTCTGGTGGTGTCTCTCTTTCTGCCTTGCAGATGGCTGCCTTCTTGCTGTGTCCTCACATTGTAGACAGAGGGCTCTGGTGTCTCTTCTCATAAGGGTACCAATTCTACTGGATCAGGGTCCACCCTTCTGACCTCATTTAACCTCAGTCACCCCCTTAAAGGCCTTATCTCTAATACAGTCGCATGGCAGGGCATGGTTAGGGCTTCCATATAGCAATTTTGAGGGGACACAGTTCAGTCCATAGCACATGTTTTGTTAGATTTAGTCCTAAATACTAAATGTTTTTAATGCTATTATAAATGGTTTTATTTTTCTTATTATCTTATTATACTTTTAAGTGGTTTATGGTAAATGGACATGTAATTTATTTTTATATACTGATTTTATAAGAACTTGCTTTTATACAAATGATAGCATGATAGATCTAAGAATAATACTACCAAATTTTAATTTTTTTGAAAACTTCTTTATTTTAGATTCACTGCTACACAGAGTCACATAATCCTCAAATTCCAAGTTTACAACTGATCATCACAGGATCCCTATCCATATATACATTAGTTAGAGGGAAAAAGTTCTATACAAAATTTTAGTAGTTACATTTGTAAGCAATACTGAATTAGTGAAAACTGAAGAACTCCCAATGCATTACACATAGGATAACCACTCTTAAATATAAGAAGCGAGGCAATACAGGAAAATTTCCTGGACAGTCTAGAAAAATGATAAAGGCATTTATGATGAGATAAATGCTTTAAATTAATTAATTAATTAATTAATTTATTTTTGGCTGCATTGGGTCTTCGTTGCTGCACGTGGGCTTTCTCTAGTTGCAGCGAGCAGGGGCTACCCTTCGTTGTGGTGTGCAGGCTTCTCATTGCAGTGGCTTCTCCTGTTGCAGAGCATGGGCTCTAGGGTGCGTGGACTTCAGCAGTTGTGGGAAACGGGCTTAGCTGCTCCACAGCATGTGGGATCTTCCTGGACCAGAGCGTGAATCCGTGAATCCGTGTCTCCTGCATTGGCAGGCGGATTCTTAACCATTGCACCACCAGGGAAGCCCGAGATAAATGCTTTTAGTACACAACTTATTGGGCAAATGAAACTGCCACATAGGTTGGTACCTTCACTTTTGAATATTTGTGGTATGGTATTACCCATTTATCTGACATTCATACATAAAATTTCAAGTCTGGTTCTCCAAACGGTTGCTTGATGTTTTTTGAATAGTGTCTGGTGTACTCAGAGTGCTTTTTTCATTTATCTTTTCTTCTTTTGTAAGGTTTAGTGGGACTGCGCAATGCTGGAGCAATAGTCCAGAATGTCCTGAATAGTGAATTCCATTGTAACACCAGATCCAGGATAACAGCGAGCTATCAAGCCTTCAAAATGCTTGTACTGGCGTATAAATTCATCCTGCATGGAGTGCCACACCACCTATAATAAAAATGAAAATAAGAGTCATTAAACTATGAATGGAAATAATACACAGTCAAGTATGTAGAAATAATGTCAAGATATACTCTAAGGATTTAGAATAGCATAATAGTTAAGAACATACATTCTGGAGCTAGAAACTAGCTCCTTCCACTTATAAGGTTTGTGACCTTGAGTACGTTACATCATTGCTCTGTGCCTCAAGTTCCTTATCTGTAAACTGGGGTAATGATAATAATACCTTCCTCACAAGCTTCAGGTGAGGTTAAATGAGTGGATACACGTAAAGTGCTCAGAACAGTGTGACACAGTAAGCACTCATTACATTTAGCTGTTATTATATTTACTCCAATATCCAACAGTGATGTGGATATGCATAACTATGTATGAAACTAAGACTAATGATTAAATGAAATGCAACACTGAATGCTTAAATTTCATTTCATATGAAAGTTTAACAATTTCTTTATCTAAAACTGATGATGCAAAACATTGCTTGATGCCATGGAGGACACCAAGATGAGTCAGACCAATCACCTGCAATCAAAGGAATTTATAATCTGGAAGTGGAAATCACGATGTAGACAATTATCAAGACAGAATCTGATACACACATTGACATATTAGCTAATATTAATAGGTTATATTTATTGACTTATTTCATATCAGCACAGTACAAAGTGCTTTATGTATACATTATCCTTTTTAAGTCTCATGACAACCTGGTGAGGTGGGTACTATGAAATCATCCCTATCTGCCAGTTGAGGGGATTTTTCCTTATAAACCCTAAATCTCATAAACCCTAAATTCCTAATAGACAACTTAAGACTATTTACTAAACAGTTTTACTTACACTTTTTTGCTTCTCATCTTTTAGCTCATGGTATTTCATCCACCTAGAAGGCCACTTCTCCTACTTTGTCTGTTAAGTTAGTATCTGAATTTCAGAGGCTAACACAAATGCTTTCCTTCATGAAGCCTTCCATAGTGTTAAAATCAGAATTATTCTCACTCATCTCTGGGCCTTTTAGTATGGCTTATAAAGAATGATGGCTCAGTTGGCAGTTTAAATCTGACTCTACCATTCATTAGCTATGGGATCATGGTCATATTACTCTACCTCTCTAAGCTTTGATTTTCTCATTTATAAAATGGCAATGACAGTAATAGTAGTGCCCACTATACAGGAGAGGTATTATTTCTACTTTTCAAATCAGGAAATTGAGGCTCAGAGAGGTGAAGTAATTTGCCCCAAACCATGAAGCTTTATCTGGAGCCAGATTATGAACCCATTTCCAGCTCCAACCCCCATGCTCAGAATCACTCCACTGTACTATACACCATTCCATTTCCTTGCTACCCTCAAAACTAAAACAAAACGAAAAAACCCATCCCCCAAACAAAAGAAAAACAACTTAATGCCTCAAAACAATAAAAAAGAAATACAAAATAAACAGGAATAGCCATATAAACTTATATAAATATTATTCCTTTCTTCCCCTCACAATTCATTAATCTGGTCTGTACCTTGTGGAACTTTCCTCCTACACTAAAATTAGAAAATGCATAGTATTTCTAGAGAAATATTTTGGAGAAAAGCAATATATGTAAGGATGTGCAACCTAGGATGGTTCAAAGAACTAAAGCATACCTGGAGTAAGTTCTCCTCTTCACATAAATGTTTGTCAACCTTCTTGTAGAGGTTATCTAGACCTTTTTTTACTTCCTTTCCAGGATACTCTTTAATAACTTTTCGGAGTTCTTGTTTGTTAAATGCAAGTTGATAGCTTACTTCCTCTTCTCTTATACCCTGTGCTACCCGAGCTTCAACGCCTTCAAAGAAATGCTTCGAGGAAATGGAAAGAAATAATAGCTAAGAACTGCTTTTATGACCACTTAAATTAAAAAACAATCTGATTATAAAATAGTATATATTCATTATGTAAAAATCAATGTGTGAAAATATAAAGGATAAGATAATAATCAGCTATTATCATACCACTCAGAGATAACCACTGTCAACATTTTAGATTTCTTGCTAGTCTTTTGATGTGTGAGTACATAAATGAGATTATAATTTTGCACGCTGTTTTTCCACTTTATATTTTATATGTTTTCCCAAAGTATAAATTTTAATGGCTGCATAATGTTCCTTCCAATGACTGAACTACAATTTGTTTATTCATTCCTCCAGTATTGGGTATTTAATATTTTTCACTCTTTTTTCTTGGAGTTGGCAAAATCTACTCATCAAAAAAAAAACCAAAACTCTTATAAATACAGTCGTCACAAATAACTTTCATTCGTAAGTATTTACCCACATTATTGATTACTACCCAGCATAAATTTCTAGACTATAATTCCTCAGTTGGGGAGTATAATTGTTAAGCATTCTGAAGACTCTTCATATACACAAATTGCTTCCCAGGAAAGTTCAATCAGTTTATATTTCTGTCAACAGTATATGAGACTGTTCTCTTACCATACTATCATCAGCATTAGCACAATTAAAAAACAAATCTTTTCCACTTTAAAAAGTGAAAAAAGTTTGTCATTTTATTTCACAATTCTTTGGCTATAAATGAAGTTAACCTGCTTTTCAGATGCTTAGTGGTACATTCAGAACCCTTGCCCATTTATATGTTGAGGTCTTAGTGCTTTCCTTATTGATTTTAAAAAGATCTTTTATATTAAATATACTGACATGGTGTTACAAATATTCTCCTCAGGTTGTCTTTTAAGTATAATTGGTCTTTTAATATGCATATTGATTGGCAAGTCTTTATTTGAGCACAATACAACTTAATATCGACAAGCCAAATCCAGTCATTACTTTTCTCTAAAATTTTCTTAGCAATTATTATTTATTTATTCTTATAAATTATTAATTTTTTGACAGTAATTTTTGGACAAGTCTATTCCTGGTAATTTTAAAATTTTGTTTCTACATAGACTTTCATATTATATATAGGTAATTATAACCTTGACTCTCCTTTGTATATCTTTATGTTTCGGTCTTATTGCATTGGCTAGATCTTCCATAACAATGTTAAATAATAAGGGGTCTATCAATGTTTCTGCTTTAAATTTGATTTCAAAGGAAGTGCCTCTATGTTGCAGGTAAGTATCATGTAGGCTTTAGGTCTGAGACCAACCTTCTACCCTAAAGGAATATCTGTCTGTTCTTAAGTTTTAGAAAGATCTGGTTCTGCATTTGATTAAATGTCTTTTAATCAAAACAATTCTTTGAATTATCGACAACAGATACATAATTTTTATTTGACTCATTTCAAGTTAAAAACTTATAGAAGATGACTAATCATATTGTGGACAAAGTTAGTTAGAAGGGTCCATTTAAGCTTCTACTATGTTGCACAACTCTCTAAAACTATTATTTCTCACTTTTTAAAAAATATTTATTTTGTTTATTATTTATTATTTTTTGGCTGTGTCGGGTCTTAGTTGTGATATGCGGGCTCTTTTGTTGCGGCACACAGGCTCCAGAGCGCGTGGGCTCTGTAATTTGCGGCACTTGGGCTCTCTAGTTGAGGTGCACGAGCTCAGTAGTTGTGGCACGCGGGCTCAGTTGCTCCGCGGCATGTGGGATCTTAGTTCCCCGATCCCGTGTCCCCTGCATTGGAAGGCAGATTCTTTACCACTGGACCACCAGGGAAGTCCCTCATTTCTCACTTTTAATGATCAGACTTGCTCTGGGGAATGAGAAGTCAAGAAAAGAAGGGAAAAGAAAAGGCAACAAACAAAACAATTTTTGGTTTTCCTTTTATCTTGATAAAGTTTTCAAAATCTTCACCTGAACTAGGGATAAAGGTTAGCCATTTATGAGGTAAGAAATAAAAGAGTCTGGTATAATGGAAAAGCCTAAATCTACGGTTCATCCCCTAGCTTTGCTACTTTCCAGTTATTGTAACTTTTCATTTACTTTCAGTTTCTTCGTTTGTAAAATGGGGATAATACCATCTTACCCCACATCACTGTTTATAGGAACTAAAGGAAATAATGTATATAAAACATCTAGCAGTGTCTTGGCACACTGGCAGCTTAAGTATCTGAGTCTCTCCTTCCTTATCCTCCTGCATCAATATATGAGCAAATTTAAAACAAATGTCTATTGTGTTATTCACATATACACATGTTCAAAACCAGGAAAGATATACTGAATGAAAATATACTTACATTTAGTTTTTCAAGAGGTTGTCCTAAAGAGTAAATGACGTAAGACTGAAGGTGATCTGTGTATTTTTGTTTGGCTTCTTTTTTTTCAGCTTCTAGACATGAGATTTTCAAACGAGAAAGTGTTGCAAAAATATGGTGGAAGTTTTCCATCATGACTACATCCCTGGGCGTCTTCTGGCTTTCGTTAGCTACTTTCTCCACTAAGATGAAAACGGAAAAAACATAGTAACATCCTGATATAAGTATAACCATATTTAGCTAGGAAAAATTTACATGATTTTTTACATTTGTAAGTATAAGAAGTAAGCACATTTCTGGACTTAATAAAATATATTGTATTGAAGGATCTTCACATCTACGTAAACCTAATAAAAAATCATTCTAAAACAGTCCCAAATATATATATATATATGGAAACTTAGTATAGAATAAAGGTGGCTTTTCAAATCAGTGGGGAAATGATGAATTATTCAAAATGTTTAGGACAACTAGCTGGTCCTTTTGAATACACTAAATTTGGATTCCTATTTCACATCTTTCAGACAAACAAATTCTGTACTGCTCAAGTACTTAAAATGTTAAAAGCAAATAAATAAATGAATACAATCATAAGTACTAAGAAAAATAAAGCCAATTAAAGAAATAATTTTGTGATAGTATGAACTTTCTAAGAATGGCCCAAAACTTAGAATCATAAAGAGAAAGACAAATAAATATTTCAAATAAAATTTGAAAGCTCTTGCATGGTAAAACATACCATAAACAAAACTGATTTATAGTCTTTCAGGTTTACAAAGAATAAAAAGATTGATAATACCTAGTAATATTGGGCTTTGATGCAGATGTGATAGAAACTTTCACCAAATGCTCAAAGCACTAAACTGGTATAATCTTTCTGTGTGGCTATTTGGCAAAAGCCTCAACACAGACACAAAACTTTTGACCCAGTAATTCCATTTCTAATAATTGATCCTAAGGAAATTATTGGACAAGTATACAAAAAGATATGGAGGAAACTGGAAACAAACTAAATGCCTATTAACAAAAGATGTGGTAAATAAATAATGATACATGGAATACTATGCAATCATTAAAAATGATTATGGTTATCTATATTAATAGACAAGGAAAGACACTAGAAGTACAGAGTATAGTAGGTTCCAAAACAGTGTGTAAGGTATGGTAAAACTTTTAAAATTAGAGAACACACACAATATGCACATACACACCAGCGAGACAGATATACTCAATAGTTTAGCAGGGAAAAATTAAATGTTATCTTTGCATGATTAGATTACAAATTATCCTTATTTTCTTCCTGATTTTTAAAATCAGTTTGCTGATTTTTGGGGGTATGTAATGAGCATATATTAGTTTACAATCAGAAAAAGCAAAGCTATTTTGAATTTTAAAAGAACTATCAACCATACAAACATTCAATTATATAATTAATCTATCTTTCCCCTAAACCTGTTTCCACTGAAAATGTTATCTATAACTTCCTGTCAATTTTTTAGCTTTAAAAATTCCTGAATAGATGCAATCAGATCATTTATTTCAAATTAAACAACACATCCACACTGTTTCTGTAACTTAATTGTGTGGTCTGACATAGGAAGACGGTGAATTACATATAGTATTTTAGCATTAATCTACCGTATGTGACACATATGAAAACAGGCCTAAAGAAGTGAATTGATTTGTTTAAGGTTACACAGACATCACTGCTGATCATCTCTGGAAGACTCTTGCTAAAAAGCAATGTAATCCGGGAGATCATTTTTTGTGTTGAAACAATGAATTTCAATTTTCCATAGTGATAAGCACATATGAACCCTAAAATATAAGTGGTTCCTGGTGAATACAAATGGGTTTTATGTACTGCTTATTTTTCAAATTTAAGAAATCTTTAATTTCAGAAAACTTAAAAAAGACTATAGAATATGCAAAATAATGAAAACATCTGTCCCCAACTTCTAACTTACCAGAAATAATGAAAACAATCAACCAAAAAATTCTTTAGAATGTAACAAAAGCTTACCATTAACAAACACTCCTCTGATAAGTTTAGTATATGCTTTATCTAGATCTCCACGACGCTCAGCATTTTTAAAGATTGATTCTGCAAGTCCAGCAAATTCTTCAAATTCAGCAACAAATGGGAGAATTCCTACTTTACTCTTCTTTGAGATCTTTACTTCCTCCATTTGCCTTATTTGGTTACTCTAAAGATAGGCAGAACGCAAAGGAGAAAAATAGCCAAGCAACTTAGAAACAGCATATAATAAAAAGCAAATGTATACATCATAGAGACAGGACATAATTTAATACCTAGAACATTTTGAATCTTTACTAAATAAAGATTAATAGGGATAACTAAGAAAAATTATTTCTACAGATTAAAAAGTACATATATTTTACATAAGAAAATAAAGTCAAGGAAAAATATACAAATTATTTAAAACAAGATGCAATCAAAGCTTGTGAACCTCAGGTCTTTGTTTAAAGTAAAAACAACCAATAAACATTTTTATCATTTACGAAAGATAAGTATACAGTGATTGCCCATTCTGGGGCAGAGCAGATATCAGAGCACACACAGGATTTCTCAACATTATTTCTGGTTGGTGGCTATGCGGTCAAGTTTGAGAACCACAGTTTATTTCCAAATCACACCAGCCTAAAACTTGTTTGGATAGAGAAGTTCTGTATTTTTGGGGTATGAGAACAGAGAAGGAGAACAGGCATTTCTACTATGGATTTGTATTATATAATTTTCCATGTATCTATTAGTTACTTATTCTAAATATGTAAGCAAAGTGCTTCTGTATGATGGTGACAAAATGCAAAAGAGATGTTTCATATAGACAGACTCTAGACACTTGGGTTCAAAATGATCTGTGGGTTCAATTATGGTTCTGTGTACTTCTCAGGTTATCTAGATCTATTCACAGTAAAAATTACATTGCCAAGTAGTGTTGGATCATTTTCAACTCTTACCTAAAATTTCATTGTGTTGAGGTTTTGGGGGTAAAACCTGAAAACCATATGACATGTGGCTTAGAAAAGTAATTGTTCTTTTATTCAATATGTTATTGGAAGTCCCAGTCACAGCAAAAGGTAAGAAAAAGAAATAAGAAATAAATAAGAAAAAGAAATAAAAGGACTCTAAAGAAAAAGAAATAAAAGAAATAAAAGGAACCTAAATTGAAAAAGAAATAAAAAAGAAATAAAAGAATAAAAGGAATAAAAAAAAGAAATAAAAGGAATCTAAATTGGAAAGGAAGATGTAAAACTCACTATTTGCAGATGACATGATAGTATACATAGAAAATCCTAAAGATGCCACCAAAAAACTCTTAGAACTAATAAATGAATTCAGCAAGACTGCAGATAACAAAGTTAATATACAGAAATCTGTTGTGTTTCTGTATACTAATAAGGAACCATCAGAAAGAGAAATTAAGAAAACAATCCCATTTACAGTTGTAACAAAAAGAATAAAATACCTAGGAATAAATCTAACCATGGAGGTAAAAGACTTGTACTCTGAAAACTGTAAGACACTGGTGAAAAAAACTGAAGACAACACAAACAAATGGAAAGATAAACCATGCTCAACGATTGGAAGAATTAATATTGTTAAAATGACCATACTTCCCAAGGCAATCAAGAGAGTCAATGCAATCCCTATCAAAATACCAATGGCATTTTTCACAGAACTAGGACAAATAATTCTAAAATTGCTATGGAAACACAAAAGACCATAATAGTCAAAGCAATCTGGAGAAAGAAGAACAAAGCCAGATGTATTATGCTCCTTGATTTCAAACTATACTACAAAACTACAGTCATCAAAACAGTATGGTACCAGCACAGAAACAGATACATAGATTTATGGAACAGAACAGAGAGCCCAGAAATAAACCTGTGCTTATATGGTTAATTAATCTACAACAAAGAAGGCAAGAATAAACAATGATAAGACAGCCAAATCTTATTATTTTCAAAGGTTTAAGAGTGCAAATCCAAGTGACTATAGTGTGAGGAATCCTGAAAAGCAAACTAAATGCAGCTAAGAAATGTACTAGACTGTAGAGTCCAGCTTGGTAGAACTTGATGTGTCAGTTACTTTCTAATTTTATCTCTGGTTCTTGCTAGGCTAACATTTTTAGCCCTGTTCCTTGAAGAATAGTTTGGGCTTGGTCACCAGATGAAAGTGCCAAACTCAGGTGCTGTCTATTCCACTTTCTGCAGTCATCTGACATTCATGTTTCTGTCTTAATACACAAAGACCCATTCATTACCCATTCATTATGCCCTAGGTTCTGATATTGTCCCATGTACCAAAACATATAACACTTCCTGAGCGCACAAAATCAACCAGACACTGAGAAGACATGAGTTAAAATAAGAAACAGAGAGTGATGACAGCCAGCAGTAGGAACCATCCTTCTCCCTTTGGTGATGAGGTATATCCTTTAGAAATACACGCAATTTAGGAGAAAATGAGTTTATACCTTTGTCTAGGTTAATTTTGCTTTCTTCACTTCCCAGTCTTGAGAGTAACATGAACATTCTTTAATAAACTATTATTAATTACTAGTACTATTATCACCACCACCACCACCATTGCAAGTGATCCATTAGTAAGCTCTTATTCTGTGCCAGGCAATGTGCTTAAGCACTTCATTTGAACCCATGTCTACATCTACCTGATACTACATCTTATGCTTTCAAAAACTATGTTCTATTGGGTTGAGAGGTATTATATAAAGTTATATTTTCCTGATAAAAGCAACAGAACCTTCATATTCTGTAAACATATAGTGTCCTCATGATTCAGTGTTCCAGTTATGTTAAATGGGACTCATTATCTTAGCCTTTGGTAGTTCTTCCTTTTCCTTTTGGCTATCAGCTTGCAATCAGACCTTCCATGTTTATCATCACCTCTGGAGAAGGCAGGGTAGGGAAGAGGATAAGCCTTAAATGGTTAAATTTCATAATATTTCAAATGCCAAGTGAAATCACTTGGTAGGGAAGGAGGATTAACAAGACTGTTGAGATGACATTTAAGTTTCTACAGTGGACACAGACTGTTTTTAAACTTTCAGAATCTCAATAAATATTTTTAGAAAGTATAAAAAATGATATGGATTTTAATTGCCCTTAATATTTTTATTATTCTCCCATTATTCTATGGCTATTCAAAAGCTGGATTTAACTTAGAGGTTATATAGTAGAAAAATTCAGATGATAAATATCCACTTTTATATACTAAATATATTAATAGAATGAAGCTTTTTTTTTAGAACCTGGCCCAGTCCAGTTCATACCTACAAGCTTACCAAAACCTAACAGAAAAAAAAAAAAGTTAATGATTTTTTTTCCCTATTAGAAGGAGGAAAATGGTGATTGCCAAAAGTTAACATAAGAACAATTTATTCTTAAAATAAAGCAATATGATTATTAATTAAAGCTATTAAACTAATAAACTAATTTAAATAAGCAATTAAAATAATCCAGTTATTAATTATCTTATTGGAGTATATTAAAAGAAGAAAAACAATAAATTCAAGTGATAGTTTCAACTGTTTCATTAAATCTATGGTCATTAATAGTCAACTGAGATTTCAGTTACTTAGTGGATCTCTTATGCAGCTGCTGCCTCCATGCCACCTACTCCAGAACTTGCCAAGATTCACAGTGTAGATGGGAAACTAGCTGGCACAGCACCATCCAACTAACTCTGTTCATGTAAATTGTAGCCAACACCCTGCTTCAAGGCTTTGGGCAGTAGATCCCACAGTGGAAAGCTGGAAATCTCTTGGCTTAAGTACATTTTTTTTGCAACAGTTAGAATTCTAAGTTATTAAAAAACAAACAAAAACAAAAAACAAAACAAAACAAACGAACTTACAATACATTTATCAAAGTTCCTTTTGACAGTCACCAAAACATTTCCCAATGTAGTACTTAGAAAAGAGGCAGGGTCCACATTTTGTGCAGTCCACACATGATGACTCATTTTGACTAGCATGTAAAGGGAGTTAAAGCTATCGATTTTGTCTCCTAATGCAATCAGGTTGTTCAGTTCTGGCTCAATGCAGCGAAATATTTTAATCATCATTTGGCGAATCATATCTTTCCTGTTCAGAAAACATACAAAATATAGAAAAGTTATTACAAGCTTCAGGTGTATTCATCTTCAACTTTATCCCCCGGGTATACACAAAATGACTAAAATTTGATATTTCAACTAACACTGTCCAAATATGATGAACTAATTATCCTATAGTGGTTTCCAATATAAACATATTTTTTTGAAGTTAAGTTTTATCACTCAAAATAACTTGGTCATTTGTAAAACTGGGTCCTGAAATGTACTTTGTGATTTCTGAGAAATACACTGCAATTCAAATGCTACTTCCTACCAGCAAATATCAAAATTGATTGCATTTCTGTGATTGCTATAGTAAAGAAGAGCCAAAGAGCCATAAACAGGACCAATTTTACTTCAGTGAGATGCTCGATAAGACACCGGGCCCACAGGCTGATGCTCTGAGTGCTGTCAGCTATGGAGAGTCATCTGAACTCCTCACTCCTCAATGAGCAGCACTCCTTTCTGCTCAATTTAACGTTTATTTTTTCCCCAAAATAAACAATAGATAGTAACAAACACATACTCAGATGAAACAGGCAGTGGTGTGCCAGCATTATGTTGCCGTGACGACGTTCCTCCATCTAGGTCCTCTGCTTCAGTCTGAAAAAATTATTCAGGTACTTTACATAATAAAAGACCAACAATTTGACTAGTTTATATAGCAATAGCCTGCTCAGTGTTAAAATTCCTAGGAGAGAATATATTATGAGAAATAATGATTTTTAAAGGCAGTATTACCGACAAAACTATACAATTTAGTATGCTGTTTAAGAATGTTCAGGAAGTGCTTTGTTCTTAGATTTTATCTGAGAATTACTGTGGCATGAGAAGTTGTGTTTGCATGTGTGCACATGAGGGGAAAGGAGGAGAGAGAAGGTTGAGGAGGCTCAGAGGCAGCATGGGAATGGAAAGGCAGCTCAACAAAAAGCTAAAAACATCCAGAAACAACTTATAAGAGAGAATTTTAAAAATTAAAGAAATCTCAATGATCATTTTAATAAAATTTTGGTATTAAAAAATGCTATCGAAAGTTCTTACAGAAGCTAACAAGTAAACATATTAACTACCTGGACCACTTACAACAACAAGTCCCTAACCATTTAAAATAATTAACTTGTCATTCATTTTAGGCCTGCTTTTGATATGTTGGTTCTCTTTTTTAAGATGACCTTAATCTAAAAAAAATCACTCAATTTGCACTGTGCTTTTAAGTTCTTCAAAATATTCTTACAAATCTCTCATTTTACTTTCTTACACTTATGCCATCAGAGAAGCATGATGAATAGGTATTATTATACCTATTGCACAGATGAGAAAAAACAGGGATTAAATAATTGCTTTAAGGACTCATAGCTAGTTAGTAACAAAGCCATAAGATTCGGATTTGAGGCCTCCCCATTTTTTTTTCTTTCTTACTTTCTTTATAAAAAAGACCATGGTATATATACGCAAACATCTTTTTTATTTTTTTAGTTCTATTTTTTCTTGATGATTACTAAAACTGTTTTTTAAATAATGTTTTTTGTGGGAACTGCCTAGCAGTACAGTGGTTAGGACTCCGTGCTTCCACTGCACGGGGCCTGGGTTCCATCCCTGTTCCGGGAAGATCCCGCATGCCACACGGCACGGTCAAAAAAAAAAAAAAAAAAAAAAAAGTTTTTTGCAAAGTAAATTCAGACATTTTCCCCCCTTACTAATTTAGACAATGTTTAGGCCTAAAATAGTCTGGAATACTAGATTAGATGCCCAAACTCTATCACGGTTTTTATTATCTTGTATGACAAAATGTATTTAAAAAATCCTTAATTACAAATTTTGTCTTTTTCTGTTCTGATATTGAAATTGTGGCAATATATTAATTAGGTTAATTATGCTACAGGTCATAAATACTAGCCAATAAATAAATGTGACTCATACCATAGTTCCAGGCATGCTTTGATGTTGCTGTAGTTTGAAAAATTTACTTATGAAGTCCTGTTCTGCCAGACACAGGGGCTCCAGTTCACTTAGTACCTGTTCAAAGATCTGAAGAAAACCAAAATGATCCTACAAAGAACTGAACCAAAATGCTTAAAATAACATTCCACATTTAATTACTTTTCTGCAGGGACCAGGGATGCTTCATCTATAATCTCAACAGAACCCCCAAAACAAACACTTTCAAGATTGAAAGGACAACACAGTATTAACAAGGCATAACAGGGCCAGAACATACTTAAAATAAAACTCACAACAATTATTTACTCGAAATCTGGAAAGAGGAACACAGAGATAAACTTTTTTTTTTTTAACATCTTTATTGGAGTATAATTGCTTTACAAGATAAACTTTTTAAACTTATTTAATGCATTGCAGAGAACAGTTTAGCTTCATAAAAGCTATTTCCTCTTTACTCTGTAGCTGCTCAAATAAATGGATTTATGATTGCAAGCACTTTATGATTTATAACAAACTTTAATAAAACTGTTACATCATTTAATTGATAAATCACATTTCAGTTGACATTTGACAATATTTTTTTCAGATTCAGAACTGTAAAGTAGGATATGGTTAATTAAAAGAGCCAACGGAGCCCAAATCTTTGAACAAAATTAAAGGAATAAAAAACTGATGCTAGAAAACTAATAGTAATGTTTAAGAAGTACTTGTTATTTTATTTTACCTTATCAAATTTGGTTCTGTCGGCAACATCGAGATCAGAGGCTGACATGTTTCCCATATCCAACAAGGAAGATGACTGAGATCTGCGATTCCCTGAACTCTGAACACTGAGTTTATTTAGACTAGAAGTAGAGCCAGTTAATTTACCGGAACTTCCATGAAGACCTAAGAAATAATAAAACTTTAAAAGTTGTGACCTTCATGAATAAAAGATCCATAGCATAAATGAGGGTTATCTTCTACTGTCTTGGTCTTCTGGGGCTCCTCATACTAGTTAGGGCACAAATCTACCACATGGGACAGATTGTAGGCTGTCCTCTTTCATTAACATCTGTGTCCTACTCCTGAACATACTGTAAAGAGCAGTGAAACTATACAGAATCATAGAATAGGACTGAACAAGATCTTAAAAGATCACATTATGCCCCGACCAGTCTCACCATAAAGATTAAGCTGCCTGATGATTTCTGTAGACTAAAGTAGATGAGGATTTCTTTCCCACTCAAACGACATGAATATGGATGAAAGTCACTGACCCTCTAGTGTACTAGTTAACATGACGGTTATATTTCTGAAAAAAAGTGCCATATCCCAATATTACTCACCTCCACCTCAAATCAACACATTAGGTGGAACCATATCAAACTATTCTTGCCCTACCAAAAAAGTCAATTACACACGATTCAACTTTAATACACCCCTGAACCCAGAAACTCTGCTTTTACAGTAAGTGAACTGATTACAGTTCTTTAAAAACTAAACAAAATGAAGAGACAAAAAGACACCCTGAAAATTTGTTATATTTAAAATACAACTAAAATATAATACATACATCATTAACTATATATATATATTTTAATTTTTAAATTAAATTTTATTTTTTTATAAAGCAGGTTATTATTAGTCATCCATTTTATACACATCAGGGTATACATGTCAATCCCAATCGCCCAATGTAAATGTTTGCGCCAATGTAAATGTTTGCTGTGGGTTTGTCGTATATGGCCTTTATTATGTTGAGGTAGGCTCCCTCTATGCCCACTTTCTGGAGAGTTTTTATCATAAATGGGTGTTGAATTTTGTCAAAAGCTTTTTCTGCATCTATTGAGATGATCATATAGTTTTTATTCTTCAATTTGTTAATATGGTGTATCACATTGATTGATTTGCATATATTGAAGAATCCTTGCATCCCTGGGATAAATCCCACTTGATAATGGTGTATGATCTTTTTAATGTGTTGTTGGCTTCTGTTTGCTAGTATTTTGTTGAGGACTTTTGCATCTATATTCGTCAGTGATATTGGTCTGTAATTTTCTTTTTTGTAGTACCTTTTTCTGGTTTTGGTATCAGGGTGATGGTGGCCTCATAGAATGAGTTTAGGAGTGTTCCTTCCTCTGCAGTTTTTTGGAAGAGTTTGAGAAGGATGGGTGTTAGCTCTTCTCTAAATGTTTGATAGAATTCACCTGTGAAGCCATCTGGTCCTGGACTTTTGTTTGTTGGAAGATTTTTAATCACAGTTTCAATTTCATTACTTGTGATTGGTCTGTTCATATTTTCTATTTCTTCCTGGTTCAGTCTTGGAAGGTTATACCTTTCTAAGAATTTGTCCATTTCTTCCAGGTTGTCCAGTTTATTGGCATAGAGTTGCTGGTAGTAGTCTCTTAGGATGCCTTGTATTTCTGTGGTGTCTGTTGTAACTTCTCCTTTTTCATTTCTAATTTTATTGATTTGAGTCCTCTCCCCCTTTTTCTTGATGAGTCTGGCTAATGGTTTATCAATTTTGTTTATCTCCTCAAAGAACCAGCTTTTAGTTTTATTGATCTTTGCCATTATTTTCTTTGTTTCTATTTCATTTATTTCTGCTCTGATCTTTATGATTTCTTTCCTTCTGCCAACTTTGGGTTTTGTTTGTTCTTCTTTCTCTAGTTCCTTTAGGTTTAAGGTTAGATTGTTTATTTGAGATTTTTCTTGTTTCTTGAGGTAGGCTTGTATAGCTATAAACTTCCCTCTTAGAACTGCTTTTGCTGCATCCCATAGGTTTTGGATTGTCGTGTTTTCATTGTCACTTGTCTCTAGGTATTTTTTGATTGCCTCTTTGATTTCTTCAGTGATCTCTTGGTTATTTAGTAACGTACTGTTTAGCCTCCATGTGTTTGTGTTTTTTACGTTTTTTCCCCTGTAATTCATTTCTAATCTCATAGCATCGTGGTCAGAAAAGATGCTTGATATGATTTCAATTTTCTTAAATTTACTGAGGCTTGATTTGTGACCCAAGATGTGATCTATCCTGAAGAATGTTCCATACGCACTTGAGAAGAAAGTGTAATCTGCTGTTTTTGGATGGAATGTTCTATCAATATCAATTAAATCTATCTGGTCTATTGTGTCATTTAAAGCTTCTGTTTCCTTATTTATTTTCATTTTGGATGATCTGTCCATTGGTGTAAGTGAGGTGCTAAAGTCCCCCACTATTACTGTGTTACTGTCAATTTCCTCTTTCACAGCTGTTAGCAGTTGCCTTATGTATTGAGGTGCTCCTATATTGGGTGCATATATATATTTATAATTGTTATATCTTCTTCTTGGATTGATCCCTGGATCGTTATGTAGTGTCCTTCCTTGTCTCTTGTAACATTCTTTATTTTAAAGTCTATTTTATCTGATATGAGTATTGCTACTCCAGCTTTCTTTTGATTTCCATTTGCATGGAATATCTTTTTCCATCCCCTCACTTTCAGTCTGTATGTGTCCCTAGGTCTGAAGTGGGTCTCTTGTAGACAGCATATATATGGGTCTTGGTTTTGTATCCATTCAGCAAGCCTGTGTCTTTTGGTTGGAGCATTTAATCCATTCACATTTAAGGTAATTATTGATATGTATGTTCCTATGACCATTTTCTTAATTGTTTTGGGTTTGTTTTTGTAGGTCCTTTTCTTCTCTTGTGTTTCCCAGTTAGAGAAGTTCGTTTAGCTTTTGTTGTAGAGCTGGTTTGGTGGTGCTGAATTCTCTTAGCTTTTGTGTGTCTGTAAAGCTTTTGATTTCTCCATTGAATCTGAATGAGATCCTTGCCGTGTAGAGTAATCTTGGTTGTAGGTTTCTCCCTTTCATCACTTTAAGTATATCATGCCACTCCCTTCTGGCTTGTAGAGTTTCTGCTGAGAAATCAGCTGTTAACCTTATGGGAGTTCCCTTGTATGTTATTTGTCATTTTTCCCTTGTTGTTTTCAATAATTTTTGTCTTTAATTTTTGCCAATTTGATTACTATGTGTCTCGGTGTGTTTCTCCTTGGGTTTATCCTGTATGGGACTCGCTGCGCTTCCTGGACTTGGGTGGCTATTTCCTTTCCCATGTTAGGGAAGTTTTCGACTATAATCTCTTCAAATATTTTCTCCGGTCCTTTCTCTCTCTCTTCTCCTTCTGGGACCCCTATAATGCTAATGTTGTTGCCTTTAGTGTTGTCCCAGAGGTCTCAGGTTGTCTTCATTTCTTTTCATTCTTTTTTCTTTATTCTGTTCTACAGCAGTGAATTCCACCATTCTGTCTTCCAGGTCACTTATCCGTTCTTCTGCCTCAGTTATTCTGCTATTGATTCCTTCTAGTGTAGTTTTTATTTCAGTTATTGTATTGTTCATCTCTGTTTGTTCTTTAATTCTTCTAGGTCTTTGTTAAAAATTTCTTGCATCTTCTCGATCTTTGCCTCCATTCTTTTTCCGAGGTCCTGGATTATCTTCACTATCATTATTCTGAATTCTTTTTCTGGCATCTTCACTCTCATTATTCTGAATTCTTTTTCTGGAAGGTTTCCTGTCTCCACTTCATTTAGTTGCTTTTCTGGGGTTTTATATTGTTCCTTCATCTGGTACATAGCCCTCTGGCTTTTCATCTTGTCTATCTTTCTGTGAATATGGTTTTTGTTTTACAGGCCGCAGGATTGTAGTTCTTCTTGCTCCTGCTGTCTGACCTCCGGTGGATGAGGCTATCTAAGAGGCTTGTGCAGGTTTCCTCCATCATTAAGTATATTAATATGGGACATGTGAGTTTAGGTATAAACAAAGGTATCTATCGTAGCCATGGGGAAAAATGAGAACAATATGTCTGGACAATATCCTACATACATAAAAGAATTAAAAGAGTCCATTTACAAGAAAATGTGATATTTTTACTAGAATTAAATTTAAACAATAAAAACATTTTATTCTTCTTGAATATTTCTCAGCTAACCTGTATTATTTGCTGATGGTCAGGAGGGACAAATGATATAAGAAGTGATAAAAAGATGTAAGGACAATTAGAGATAAACTTTGGTTTCATTATGCAAAATCTGACCATATCTACAAGAATTTTTATAGTTTCTAAACACAGCCTGAAAACAAAAGTATAATGGTTAAGACTTTTCATAAATTTCTGACTACCCACCAAATATTTTTAACTATATTATGTATTTCTTGGATGTAGTCATACCACTACCATCATGCTGGTTTTCTTTCACCAACACCTGGCAACTCAGAGAAATCAGTATTTTTGGTGTAACTTTTTTCAAGAAAAATAACTAATTTCTAGACATTAAACAAACATGCATTGAGAATACCTACTAATACACTAAGCATACTCACTCTCTGTTTCCTGTTTGACAGCACTTTCTTTTCGAGGCAGTGTAGCTGTGATGGATTAGGTTGCAAGCATCAAAGACAAAGACAAGTTAATAAACTGCAATTTGCACAAACCATGCACAAGAGGAAGTTAAAGCTCTAGTTTAAAAGACACATGCAAAGAACCATGAGCATCAAGTAACGAGAGATGCAACGTATGTTTAGTTGGTCAGCTACTGTTTGAAAAATTATATGAGGGGAAAAACTTTACTAGTCTTTTAATGTACTGTTTTATGTAAATATTCAGGTAAAAATATCTACATCTGTAAGCCTCCCCCACACTTTTAAATGATTTTTTTTAAAGTCTATTGAGCTGATGTACTTAAATTTAAAGACTATATTTGCAAGCTTTGGTTTCTGAAGAAAACAGAGTTCAAGTAAATAATTTAATACAGTGAAAATTTATCAGGATGAAGTTGTAGATTTAGACTTTAAATGCATTAACACTCTTGTATTCACTGAAAGCTCCTGAAAGGAATCTCCACTGTACTAAATAATTGTATACTCCATCTGATAGAACATTATACAAGTGAGGCTTTAAAACCATTTTAGAATAACAACCTGAACTACTAAGAAACTTAAACTGGTTTTGTGAACACCTAGAATGAAAGGTATGTATCAAAATACCAATTATTAGGAGATGGGTAGATGGAAGGGTAAAGCTGAGGGAACAGGTTTAATGCAGGAACTGGAGCTCTTTTAGGGTCATCTGGCATTTCTTTTATCTAAAATCTCTCTCTAATATTTATTAGATCAATTGTAGAGATCATCTTGTGAAACATTCTAAACCCAAATTAGAAGTTAATTTGAAAGGCAAAGAAAGAAATTATAGAATGAAACAGAAAATTAAAGAATATAACTCTAATCTAGAAATATTTAAAAACTAGAAAACAATGTGTCAACTGTCACTATTCCTGCCAAACTTCAAGGCAAAATCCCAAGTATGAACTACTAACTTGCCACACCAGAGACATGTGAATCTTCCCAGCCTTGGCTACTCAAAGCTCAAGGGAATATGAAACAATAAGGCTGGACATTAAAGTGGCAAGCAAGGAGGGATGTGCTGGAGCTACTAGCTGGCCATCCTGACTAGTACCTTCTGGTGGCCTTAAGGTGTCACTCTACTAAGTTCACCAATTCCAGAGCAAAGCCTAATGCTATATATATATATATATATATATATATATAATATATATATATATATATTATATATATATATATATATAATATATATATATATATATATATTATATATATATATATATTTTAGTAGTCAATAAAGAATACAGAGTTACTAGTAGTGCCCCATTTGGGGCTCATAAAAAGTGTATACTATCATCAACAAGCACCAATATGCTGGTAAACTTTTAAATATCTTTAAATAATTCCTGCTAGACTATAAGCTTCCAGAGGGTAGGGTCTTTGCTCATTGCTGGATTCTCAGCACCTAGCAGTGCTTATTATATAATAGGTAATTAATAAACATTTATTGAATGAATCTTCCAGTCAGGATTGAATTCAGTCTTGCGTTCAAGACTCCCTTTGGAATCAACAAGATTTAATTTAGTGGAGAAACAATGAAAAAATGTTTCTGGCATATCCATTTTAAATTTTGGATTATAAATATGAGGAAGTAATTATGTAAATGTATATGTTAATGGGCTTAAATAATATATGTATCTGTGTCTTTCTCAGCTGCAGAAAGAAAAAAAACATGCAATTTGAAAAATAATTACTAAATTTTGTTTTCCTGCCTTTTCATTAAGTACATCTGTAGAATACAAAGGGAAAACAAAACACCAAAGTATCAATCTTGGGGGGGAAATTCCACACCTTTGAGGATATCAAAGTAAACCTACAGATCAAAAAAGGCAGACCTACAAAAAGACCTTATCACAAAGAAAAAGTACTTTACTGGCATTTTAACATTATTTTAAATTATTTGAACTAAGTAGACGTTAAAGACTTGAATCAAGAGTGACTGAAAAAGAGAGAATTCCCCTGAATCTCCATGACTATATATTGACTACACAATTTCCTTTGGTAAAATACATTCAATCTGACTTTCTACTCGTATTATATCTGTGACCCAGCATTTTCAGAGCAAGTCAAAAACAAAAAAAATTAAAATTTTATTCATAATTACTTAATTTTAATTCATTGAAAAGTTATCTTCCCAAAATTTTAGGTGTCCCTTTTAATTATAATTACTACTAAAAACTAATTTAAACATAATTTAAATCACTGAAAAGATACCTTTAGAAAGTTTACATTCTACCTATTTAAGAACTTCTTAAGCCATTTGTATTTAACTTGAAATTTATTTTTAAATGTTGACTAACAAGTTAGATCTTCAAAGATGAACAAAACCGTTTTTATCTTCTGAATTATTATTTAGTTTTTCTTCTCTTGTAACTGATAATATCAAAGTAATAGAAACTATAATTTTTTTGATTACATCAACTGTTACAAATTACTCTCCTATTCCTTATTATTTAATAGATACATAGAAGAGAGATAATTTTAACACTGTTTTAGAACTATAAAAGTATCTTCTGTATCTTGTATTAGGTTAATTAAAAATAATTTTTAACAAGATAATTTAAGAACTTCTCAAGGGGTAAGAAAAGAAAAAACATTTCAGGTTAATGCAATGATACCATTAAGATACTATTATACTTGATTTAAATTAGATTTCTATTATGTCATTTATCTCAATGAGAATCTTAGGCTTGATAAGCTATTATGATATCGGCATTAATAACCTCCTGAGGAGATAACTTTAGAAAGATTTCTCTTTTACTTCAGTTCTCACTGTAGAAGAGTTCTCTCAAAATAAAATGGTTCACTAACAAGTGGTGACAAATATACTAAATGAAAACATTAAACATGTAACTGTATTAATATGTCATTTACTAAAAAAAAAAAAGTATAACATACCCATGGTGAAACATTAACAAGGATATAAACACACTGCTTTTTAAGAACAATTAACCTTTAGGATGAGTTAGCATTTCTGTTTCCAAAAGCCTATTGTCCCAAGATTCTTATCAGTGTCTTTACCAAGGTGTAATCAATACATTTGTACACAAATTCAAACCATTTAAAAAATCTGGACTAGTATCATCAATATATTAGTGTTGGATTTAAAAAAAAAAACCCACAAACCAGGGAATCACAAAATAATTACCCACTAAAGATAGTCTTCTTTGTCCTAAAGAAAAGAATGGAAAGATGAGCTATCAATTTCAATCCTATCTCCTGATTACGGAAGTTGCTTAGGGCATAGGCTCCTTTCAACAAGCAAATGCTAAACTCATGGTTCTAAAGGGGAGCTATGCAGACACACTGAGTACACCCTGTAGCCATTTAAGGCCAGGTTTTGACTTGAGTAGGCACAGAACTCCATCCAAAAGGAAGTCCAGAGATGGGTACATGCAAGAGCGGAATGTGGCCTCGGCAAATCACTTCCTCGCAACTTGATACTTTCACTGGTTATCCTTTAAAATCATGTTTTTGTCTGTTTAACATATTTAGAAGGAACAAAAACCAACTTGTTTCAAAAAATATCTCTTTGGAAAAATAAGGTATAATTACAGGATAAATTTTGGTGACATTTTTACAGCCCCTTGGCAGGGGAGAAAACACTTTAAAACCTTCTTTTTTGATTCAAAATAGCCAGTGAGAAGTAAGAAGCCAGGAATCACTTTCACTTCCCTGTGGAGAGCAATGACTTAAGAGATCACAGACTTGCCTCCAACTGTTATGAAAGGTCTTTTAGGAAATCAGAAACTGAACTTTCAACATGTGTCTCTTAGTTTAGTTCTTTTCTCTACCAGACTGCACCTCGTTTTCTGGTCAACTGCTTCTCCTATGAATATACATAGTTGTCCCTCAGTTACTGTGCAGGGTTGGTTCCAGCACCCGTCGTGGATATCAAAATCCATGGATGCTCAAGTCCCATAGGTGGTCCTCCATATCTATGGGTTGCACAGCTGCGGATATGAGGCTAACTGTACTTTTAAACATAGCACGAATACACAATTGCTGTCAGATTCACATATTGTAGAATTTTAATTAGTAAAAAATGTATTTACAGACATAAATATTTTTTCTATGAAATACCTATAAATTAAACCAATGCATTAGATTTATTCTTTCATTAATTCTACTGTATCTCCTTCCACTTTGCCTAAAAAGTCTCAGAATTATTTGTCATAAATAAAAATAAAACCATTTTTAATAGAGTAGAAAACAAGGGACTGAGGTGCCTAAGCTTACCAAACTTCTTGCTTTCTTTAGTTGTGCCAGTCATCTTGATCTTTGCAACTTCAAAGAAATCTTTAATTTCTCTCTCATAGAGTCGTGATAAATAATCCATGTAATTCTTAAAAAGAAAAGTAACACATACTTCTTATTAATAAAACAAACATAACAACTTCCATTTTTCAACCCCCCCCCAGTCCTTTGTGCTTGTTTTGAATATTGTGGTCTTAAAATTTTTTTTTGAATTTTATTTTATTTTTTTAATACAGCAGGTTCTTATTAATACGTATTAGTGTATATATGTCAATCCTGATCTCCCAATTCATCACCCCCTCACCCCGCATCCCGGCTTTCCCCACTTGGTGTCCCTACGTTTTTTCTCTACATGTGCTCTTAAAATTTTGATGCATTTCATCGGATATAAAAAGAAGGCTATTTTCTGTCCTTTAAAAAAATTAAACACATCATAACATTAAGAATTTACAAAAATACGAGGTTGAATATAATCACACTTACATTTTCATTTTTACATATTACCTTTCACATATTTTAAATATAGTTACAATCATACTGTATAGGGTATTTGGGTTACAGCAATTATGTTTCTCCAGTCTCACACTCTAATGACTGCACAGTATTACGCTTTGTTGATGTGCCACAATTTAGTAAACCAATCTCCTAACACAGGCCACTTAAGTGGTTTCAATGTTTTGCTATGATAGACAATGTTACAATAAGCTTTTCACCTCTAATGAATTGTTTCCTTGGAATAATTTCCTAAGGGTGGAATTACAGTGCCAAAGAATAAGGGAATCTTTATAACTCTTCCTCCATATTGCCATGTTGCTTTAAAAACGATTAGACCAATATACAGTGTCAATGGCAACGAAGGAATACACTGAGTTTTACCATACCTTGCCAGCATAGGGTATTACATTACCCCCAAATAGGTTACTTTCAACAAGAATTTAATTAATACATCTTACAGTTTTCATAATTAAATAATTTATTTTTAAAAAAGCAAATTTAATTTAATCTAGTTCAAATGAAAAAGTCTATTATTTAACATGCAAACTCATTTCTTCATCATATTTGCTTATCATCACATAAAAACATCTTATACCCTTACAAAAGATTCTTCAACAGTGGGAGACCATGTATTTTTCCAAGTCCTAAGTTACATGCCATATGTAGAGTTTCACTAAATTTAAATAAATCCACAGCAGAAAAACTGCTGTACCTAGCTATTCTTTTCAATTTATTATGGAATCTACGCTTCAACTTCCTTTATTATTTCAAATTAACATACCCAGTTTTAGAGCAGGTTTACTTTGCTTTAAACATCAGGTGCACCTTTCAAAGGTATACATTATTTAAATGTTTGTATACTGATTCATAGTCCACCACTGATTTTTTTTTAGATATTTTATAGATATATCCTTATAAAACAATTTTTGGATAAAACATAATACAGATCCTGCTTTTTTCAATCTGTAGGCCATATACATTCCCACACAGTCTCTGTAAGAAAATTAGTCAAACAGGAAATTCTTTCCTGTGATCTTTGGGTAACTTTAAAAGGAAATATAAATTAAAATATACTCTAAAATTACTCCTGTTTCATTGGGCTGTTTCACCTTTTCAGCATCTCATTTTTTCAAGTTTAAATTCTCGTAACAATATTGATCACTGCAAATCATTGTAAAGGACTGACAAATGGGAAATTAGCTTCTTACAATTCATAAAATCTTCATTAGTGGTTTCTACTCAAATCACTCAATATTACAGACCGCATTCCAATACCCAAATTGTTTAAAGAGCACATTATGACCCAAGCAATTTAAACAGTTTCAAAACAGCTATTTTGGCATTTTGCAACAGTGATTTGAGCAGACTACTGAAAATCATCTTCGTTTTCAATGCAATTCAAATGACTGAATAGCTTCCCCCAGGTCCTCAAAAGAATTCACTGGTGGGAAAGGCCACAGACAGGTGTGACTCTCAGTTCATTCATTTACCAAATTCTGACAGATATCTCTCACTGTGAGTATGTATTCTTCTTAGCACCTTGTATACAGCACCTTACTTAAAATTTAAATATTATGAATATAAATATTGTTATTTCAGGCAGTGTTTTCAACTTTATTTTGTGCTGACTGTAGAGCCTTACAGATAACTCCGTGTTTTACTTTCTCTTTACACAAAAAGAAAATTCCACAAATGTAAAACTGCGGTTAAGAGAAGATATCCGAGCAATCTTCAAGACTGACTGCCAACCTCAGGGGGCTATTAGGAGAGGAAAGCTCATTTCCTACTTAAGCATGGATGGACCATCTCCATTATGAATTGCCCTACATGCATAACCCAGGGCCACAGTTGGGAAGGAAGGACTCTGACAGCAGAGCTCATTACATGACCAAGGCACCTCTATTTTCCTTAAGCTCTAATTATGTATACCAAACATCAGGGCTTTGCTTAGATTCAGCCATAAGTAGAGTTGGGGCAGGGTCTAGTGATTCTTATCCCTCAAGAATTTAAAACAGGCATTTCCTGGTCCTGCCAGAAAGTGTGAGCTGTGTACACCCAACCAAGTGCAAATAGTACCTGGATTTAATTATCATTTCTTACTAAAGAAACACTGGTTTAGTCTGTTTCCTTCTTTCACTCCTTTCTTCCTTCTTTCTTTTTAATAAAATCCTGTTTATGAAAACACTTCGGCTACCAAATTAGATTATGAGGCATAAAATACATGGTCTGTCAAAAGTTCAAAACACAGGATCAAGTAATATTCCTGGGAAATAAGTCAATTTCATTTAAAAAAGCACATTAATATTGTCAATTGAAACTATACTGTGAGCAGAGAATGATTCCATAATTCAGTGCTAGATTGGCTATCGTCACGTTGCTTCACTTTAAATTACATTCATGAATACATTATATATAAAGATAGGGCAATAATACTCACTGAGAACACAATTAGGAAAAAGCTTATTGAGTGTTTTACTCATTTGAATACTCACTAGGGGACAAAGCACTTGTTGGCACAAAACTCTTAAGGAGATGTAACAATGTTTAATTATCTAAAATATTAATCCTCTTAAAACTTCAAAAGGCAAAGATTCCAGTAATGCAAATACTTTTCTTTAAGCTATCTCCAAATCAGAATTCTGCTTAATCAAAACAAAACAAAACAACACACAACAGTAGAGTACTGAACCCATGGGTTCCTGCTACGACGGCCATGTATCTAAGTCAGATCGTGTCATTCCACTACTCAAAGCGCACCAACACCACTCCCCCATCTCCCTCAAAGTAAAAGCCAAATCCTTACAGTGGTGCACAGTCCCTTCCAGATCTGCCCTGCCACACCCACCTTACCTCTCCCACCTGCCCCTCTAATCCTGAACCTGGCTCACTGTGCTCCAACTACACTGGCCTCCTCGCCGCTCCTCAAGTGCTCCAGGCTGCTCTTGCCTTGGGGCACTTGCACTGTGCCGGGAAAGCTTTCCCCAGAAACTCCCACTGCTCACCCCTCCTTATTTTTAAAATCTGTGCTCAAATGTCACCTTCTCATGACACCTTTGACCATCCTTTCTGAAACTGCAAACCTTTCTGACGTCCTGGCATTCCCTGCTTTATTTTCTCTAGAGTCCTCAGCAGTACCTTCCAACAGGCTATACAACTGACCTTTGTGTCAGTCCTTCTCCACCAGCATATGCACTCTGAACAGGCAAGTGTTCACCTACTTCCTTCAGCGCTACATCTCTAGCGCTTACCACAGTGTTAGCACATAACAGGTGCTCAATTCATTTGCTGAATCAATATATGAATGACTCTTATCTTGTCCACTTGCTGACATTTAGTCAGTGGTATATACCACTGTTCTTCTAATCTCCAAGTCTAGCAAGTTTGGCATCATCCTGTCCCTTGTCTTTGGATTCTCTCTTTTGGTTTATATTCTCTATGCCTATTATCATCTTTCTGGTTCAAGATTTCATTTCATTTCAGTTATTACGTTAAGTTCTAAATTAGTTTCCCCCATCTAGGCTTTTCCCATGTGTGAAGAATACTGTTAGGTCTCAAGGCTCAGATTTTTTAACCTAACTTCTCACTCTTCCAGAATATGGAATTTCCGCTTTAATCAGGCTTGCCTTCTTATAGTCCTGGGAAAAGGGCATATTTTCCCACTTTTGTCTGCACATCTTGCTCCTCATCCCTGGAATGCCCTTCCTCTTATTTCTGGCTAATTTAATTCCACTCATTACTTAAAAGTCAATTCAAGTCCAATGTTTTCCATTAAGTTTTCCCCCGTGGCTTCCGGTCACGGATTTCCCTTCTCTAAACTGCCACATATTTAAACTCATTTCCAGTTTAGCACTTAATTTTTTGCTGATTGTTTTAATTATAATTGCTCTTCCCAGTTGTCCCACAACCAGGAATAGAAATACCCATGTTTCTGTGTGCCTAGAAGAGCGGAATGTTTGCTTAATAAAGAGGCACACTGCACTTGCTTAAAAGAACAGATTATAGATTCTTAGAGGGCAAATGTCTCACTTACAGCATCTTCATACTCCCTAGTTTCTATATTGTATATAAAGAAACTCAGGAAATAATTATAGCATTTAACTAAACTGAATGATGCTTCAGGCTACAGTATGGCCTAAACTACATTATATTGGAAGTTCAAAATCTAGCTCTTCTCCACCCAAGTAAATAAATGTTCTCCCTGGCTAATGAGCACTTAGAAATTCAATTATTTCCTACTTTGCTAAGAATAAACAATAGTATTTCAAATGTCACCTGGGGAACTGAACACATGGCCTCTTGATTCTAAAAGATTATGCTCTATACTCAGTAACTGGCATCAAATCCATACCTTTGTTAGTCCCTCATATTTTCCATAATCGGTACTCTTTAGCCACTCCATCAGCTTGGCATATCGGAGCAAGTCTCTATGAAATGGATGATGATTAGGTAAAGTCAATTCAACAGAGTGCTGAGCAAGAGTTGAACTCTGATCATGGCCCTAGAATGAGTAAGTAAGTAAATAAATATCATTGACAGTATAAAGAAACATTGTTGTAACTAAAAATTCTAAACAGTGATCAAATACGGCCAAGCAAAACCAACAGCACATACAAAAATAAGAACTGAATACTTACTTGGCTTCTTTTATCATCCTGTGTATGTGAACTGAACACCACCACCATAAAACAGTCATAAACACACAAGAATGGTTTCTCTGATAAATCAACTACTTGTTTTATCTTCTAAAGGAGTTGAGATGAATGGTGTTTTTTTTTTTTTGAGAATGAATGTTTTAATCAAGCTTGCCTCTCCCATATCATTTTACAATTTACTAAGCAAATAAATATCATGATACAAACTGTATTAAGAAACACAGCAAATAGGGAAGTCATTCAAAACAAATTGTCTACATCTATGGTATTTCCATTGGAGTCTACAATATTTAAAGCAACAGATGAAAATATATAGGATATAGAATTTTGGAACTAGGAAGGACTACAGATGACTATAACCTGGGCTTTCCAGGATAACCCCTAATAATAGTGTAATTTTAATTTTTCCAATGATTTGTTAAGCAAATAAAAATATGATTTTGTTTTTCATCCTTGACATGACTTATATAAATTAGTAAGTTTTCAAACAGCCTGAGACAGATAATGCTTCCTGACTTCTGTTTTAGAGTATATAGAACTAGTAGATAATCTGATCCAATAGAAAAATTGAAGAACAAATTGACTCAAAGAGTTAAGTGATTTGCACAGGTCACAGAGGAGGAAAGCTAGAATCTGAACCTTAGTCATCTGAGTCTCACTTCTGTTTTCTTTTAAAAACATGTCAAACAAAATCATTTTAACCAGACTCAAAAATTGCCAAAGGTCAATCAATACAAACATTACATTACAGAAATGTTTTCTAATGGCCACATCAGAAGGATGACTGGGATTCCATTAAATCACAGATATCATATACTAAAGCATAAATAGATATTATAGTTTTAAGTCTGCTAAGGTCTCCAAATTGTGTTTTAACTAGTTACACTGACTAAAAGCAAAGAACATTTGACAAAACTGTTATAGCTTATAAATGTTTTTCAAACATTCTATCTTTATTAATAACAATATTAGATATCTTTTCATTATCCCAATCTTCCTCATTAATTTTTCTCAATGACTTAAGACTCAAGATCACTGTTTATGTTCTTCTACAACTGTGTACTCAGACCATTACATGTTAAGTTATATTATTTAATTTAATGTCAGGAAAGCTCTTCAATTAAAAACCTTTGCCTCTCCTGCAAAATGGAAGAGTTAACATTTATAGAGGATTTTACAGTTTACAAAGATCTTTCACATATATTACTATTCAAAGCTTTCTTTTGCAAACAGCATTTTAAAGATCACCATCATTTGAAAATTCACTCTGATATAAAGAACACCATTACCTTCAAACTATTACTATTAAGATAGATTAAATGTTATTAGTGTTAACAGAAAGATTTTAGAGAAAATGGTTCCAAAATACCTATAGGAAACAGGAAAATCAAATACTTAAATTGTTTAGTTCAATCACTAATATAGAGGGACTTGCCCCGTGGTCCAGTGGTAAAGAATCCACCTTCCAATGCAGGGGACGCGGGTTCAGTCCCTAGTAGGGAAACTAAGATCCCACATGCCGCTGGGCAAATAAGCCAGTGTGCCGCAACTACTGAGCTTGTGCGCCTCAACAAAAGAGCCCATGTGCTACAAACTATAGAGCCTGCACGCCACAACTACAGAGCCCATGTGCGCTGGAGCCCGTGCGCCACAATTAGAGAGAGAAAACCCTCACGCCACAACTAGAGAGAAGCCTGCGTGCCACAACGAAGAGCCCGCATGCCTCAACAAAGACCTCACATGCCACAACTAAGACCCGACGTGGCCAAAAAAAATAAAGAAAATAAATAAAACAAATTCTAAAAAAATATAGAAAATGATCACATCTAGAAATAAAATGTGCTAAGAATTTTATTCTTTATATATTTTTAAAATTAAGACATTGTTTAAAGTTTCTTATTATAGATAAATAAATTAGTAACAATAACAATTTACTGAATGCCTACTACCATGCTAGGTTCTTTATATATATAAATTCTAATCCTTACAATAACTCTGCAGACTACTTTTCTCCTCATTTAAAAAATAGCAAAACCCTATTATTAACATAATTTTAAAATAATATACTAGATTTTCTCCAAATTAAGCTAAGACAAATACGTTTTCTAAAAACTTAGTGAATTACAAATTTTCATTAGTGTGTGTGTATATGCAATATATAATATTATTATAATATAATAATATGTATTATAATATATAATATACATTAATATATAATGTATATATAATATATATACATATACATATAACTAGAATTTATAATACAATTAGCTAATTTCGAACACTTTACTAAAACCAAGCACTGTTCTAAGTGCTGAGCATATAACAACACATTAATCCTCATAACAACCCTATGAAGTAGGTATTTTTATTACCCCCATTCATTTGATAGGGCAACTAAGATGGCACAAAGAGGTTAACTTGCCCAAGGTCACCCAGGCAGCAGAATCAGGATTTGGAATCCAGGAAACTTGGCTCCAGCATCCACACTCTTAACCACTTTGCTTTACTGACCTTCTAACAGAAATGACACATTCATGTTAAATACTGAACAAATTTTCAAGATTTGGGAACTCTTTCTATGTTAAGGCATGTTTATTTTTATTTTCTTAAAGGAAAAAGAAAATACGAGCAAAGTTTCAACAAACATCATGAATACTGATCTTAAGTAATCATAGTTCTTTCTAAGTTTTTAACCACATCAACCTATGTTTAGAAGATTGTGAAATGTGCTTAAGGAAATAATTTTTGTGGCATGAACTGAATATTGCTGGTTTATTACACAGGTTTTATTTTGCTATATAATGTTTCTGTAAATATATGTTGAAAGAAAAATTTCCAAATTTAAGCAGAGCAAAACCTCCCACAACTTCAGTTTTTTCCTGGCTGTACTTTTAGTTCAGCGCATAATTGGTCTTATCATGTTGCTAAAGGTGGAGCACAGAATCATGAGGTCTCTGTAGAACCAAAGGGGGAAAAGGGGCAGGGAACAGTTATCCTTTCAAGACAAATCTTTCAAAAAACCAAAAAATTTTTTACAAGGACATATCCCTTTTGCAAATATTTCCTCAATTTTATTAGCCTTAATTTGATTGCCTGCTTCCAATATCAGAATCCTAGTTAGTGTAACTGGTCTGATTCCCCCAGATGAATATATTTCTAGATACATGAATCCCTAGTAAATGTGTAAGTTATGGGTAAGAGTCTATTATTTCAATGGAAGCTGAGTGTGTAAGAAGATCTAAGAGCCAAAAAAATTTTGCCAATTGTTAAAAATATTGCTCTTATGTTACAGTAAGAAGTGAATATTAAAGACACATTTCAAGTTTCATTAAAATATAGCTATGTGGAAGTATTACTGTGAAAGTTGTATCACAGAGAGTGTGCTCTGAATCAGTGATTCCCAAATGTGAAGATGTTCTCACTGGCCTGCAGCAATAAGAAAACAAGAAAAGGATGGGAGCCAGTTTCTCATAAAGGTAAATGTATTAATTTAGAAAGTCTGAAATTATGCTCTTCCTTTTCTTTTAGTACCAAATGCCATTTTAAAAATAAAACGATAGTGAAAGCAGATGGAGATATTTCTTTTTTAAGGTTTTTACCTCGTAAAATAAATTGGTGACTTGGTCAGTCTCCAAATTTACTTTTATTGATGTGTGAATTTTAAAAAGACCAGAAATCAGTGCTCTTAAATCACTGTTATGTTGTGGTCATTAGATTATTTCCACCGGATTCTTCTGTACCGTAGTTATAATATTATGATATCTATACATTTGCTATAAACTGCATTGCACGAACTCTGTTCAAGACTTGTCTTAATCTGTGATGCCATATCTGACTATTTAAATCCTCAGTAAACTTACTTTAGATTAAACCTCTTTAGCACTTATACATATGAATACTATGTATATGTGGCTATACAATTAATAAATTAATATACAAGCGTATCTCATTTTATTGTGCTTTGCTTTTACTGCGCTTTGCAGAAATTGCATGTTTTACAAATTGAAGGTTTATGGCAACGCTGTGTCAAGCAAGTGTACTGGCGCCATTTTTCTAAAAGCATTTACTCACTGCATGTCTCTGTGTCACATTTTGATAATTCTTGCAAAATTTCAAACATTTTCATTATTATATTTGTTATGGTGATCTGTGATCGGTGATCTTTGACGTTACTATTGTAATTGTTTTGGGGCACCATGAACTGTGTCCACATAAGACGGTGAACTTTAATTGATATATGTTGTGTGTTCTGACTGCTCCATCAACTGGTCATTCCCCTATTTCTCTCCTCCGGCCTCCCTAATCCTTGAGACACAGCAATATTGAAATTATACCAATTAATACTCTGATAATCGCCTCTAAGTGTTCAAGTGAAAGGAGGAGTCACACATCTCTCACTTTAAACCAATGATTAAGTTTACTGAGGAAGGCATGTTGAAAGCCAAGATCGGCTGAAAGCTAGGCCTCTTGTATCAAACAGCCAAGCTGTGAATGCAAAGGAAAAGTTCTTGAAGGAAATTAAAAGTGCTACTCCAGTGAACACTTGAATGATTAGAAAGCAAGACAACCTTATTGCTGATATGGAGAAAGTTTCAGTGGTCTGGAGAGAAGACCAAACCAGCCACAACATTCCCACAAGCCAAAGCCTAATCCAGAGCAAGGCCCTAACTGTCTTCAATTCTATGAAGGCTGAGAGAGGTGAGGAAGCTGCAGAAGAGAAGTCTGAAGCTAGTAGAGGTTGGTTTATGAGGTTTAAGGAAAGAAGCTGTCTCCATAACATAAAAGTGCAAGGTAAAGCACAACTGCTGATGTAGAAGCTGAAGCTAGTTATCCAGAAGATCTAGCTAAGATAATTAAAGAAGGTGGCTACACTAAACAACAGATTTTTCAAGTAGATGAAACAGCCTTCTATTAGAAGAAGATGCTATCTAAGACTCTCACAGCTAGAGAGGAGAAGTAAATGCCTGGCTTTAAAGCTTCAAAGCACAGGTTGACTCTCTTGTTAGGGGCTAATGCAGCTGGTGACTTTAAGTTGAAGCCAATGCTCATTTACCATTCTGAAAATCCTAGGGTCCTTAAGAAGTATGCTAAATCTACTCTGCCTGTGCCCTAAAAATGCAACAACAAAGTCTGGATGACAGCACATCTGCTCACAACATGAATATTTTACTGAATACTTTGAGCTCACTGTTGAGACCTACTGCTCAGAAAAAAAAACTTTTAAAATATTACTGCTCACTGACAAGGCACCTGGTCACCCAAGAGCTCTGATGGAGATGTATAAAGAGATTAATGTTTTCATGCCTGCTAACACAATTTCCATTCTGCAGCCCACGATCAAAGAGTCATTTTGACTTTCAAGTCTTATTATTTAAGAAATAACATTTTGTAAGGCCATAGCTGCCATCGATAGTGACTCCTCTGATAGACCTGGGTAAAGACAACTGAAAACCTGTTGGAAAGGATTCACCGCTCTAGATACCATTAAGAACATTCGTGATTCATGAGAAGAGATCAAAATATCAACATTAACAGGAGTTTTGGAAGAAGCTGATTCCAACCCTCATGAATGACTTGGAGGGGTTCAAGACTTCAGTACAGGAAGTAACTACAGATGTGGTAGAAATAGCAAGAGAACTAGAATTAGAAGTGGAGCCTGAAGATGTGACTGAATTGCTATAATCTCACTTAATGGATTTTAATGGATGAGGAGTTGCTTCTTATGGCTGAGCAAAGAAAGTGGTTTCTTGAGATGGAATCTACTCCTGGTGAAGATGCTGTGAAGACTACTGAAATGACAACAAAGGATTTAGGCTATTACATAAAGTTAGTTGATAAAACAGAGGCAGGATTTGAGAGGACTGACTCCAGTTTTGAAAGAATTCTACTGTGGTAAAATGCTATCACCAGCATTGCATGCCCTAGAGAAATTGTTTGGGAATGGAAAAGTCAATCATTATAGCAAACTTCATTGTGTTATTTTAAAAAATTGCCATAGCCACCCCACTCTTCAGCAACCACCACCTTGATCCCTCAGTGCCATCAACATTGAGGAAAGACCCCCCCCACCAGCAAAACCATCATGACTCATTGAAGGCTCAGATGATGGTTAGCAATTTTCAGCAATAAAGTATTTTTTAAATTAAGGTGTGTACATTCTTTTGTTAGACATAATGCTATTGTACACTTAATAGGCTACAATATAGTGTAAACATAAATTTTACATGCACTGGGAAACAAAAAAATTTGTGTGACTTGCTTTATTGAGATATTCACTTTATTGTGGTGGTCTGGAACTGAACCTTCAATGTCTCCAAGGTACTCTGTATACATTGCGGTAGAGCTTTAAGTACATTACTTTTAACACCTCCTCACAAGCATCTTGAGGGTGGGAGCCATTTCTTATTCTTATATATGGATGACAGTGAGTACAAAACAGGCATGCAATAAAAATCTGGTGACTGACAAAGAGATAAACCATAATGCGGTAATCAAATTTTCCCAGCTAGTGTGTCCCACAACCAGGAAAAGAAATACCCATGTTTCCCAACTCTCTTGCTAGGTGACACAATGCATTAAATTTAACACACAGAAAATCTCTTTTCTATACTTGGGACACCATCTTCCACCTTCTTCAGCACATTCTAGGTTGTTGCAACATTCTGGTTTTCAACATGCATTACTCACATGTAACAGTACATGTTAGATTTTCAGAACTCGGAAGCATTCACTTTAAACAAAGCCATTAGTTTATAAGGCAAGAAAGCAAAATCATAAATAGTAGCATGTTACAACAAACAATTAAGGGTGCAGAAAGGATTATCGTTTACTGACTAGTATTTTCAGTACCATCTGCAAGTGTGGCCTATATCACTGTCAACAGGATTATTTTTAAAAACTAGGGAACTGTGTAGAAATAGATATTATTTAAATAATAGCGTAAGAAAAATGTGCATTAGTATTTCCTATGTGATTTCTAGGCTTACTTTTTTCTTGATGCCTTTCACGTCAAGTAAAATGTTAAGAGAGTCTTCCCCAATTTCCCCCTTGTATGCTTAGTTAGATGGTCTTCCTTTATGCTCCCATAGTACCACTATCATAACTTGCACCCTCCCTCAGTCCATCAGTCTATTATATCTCCCTTCTCTAGACTGTGAGTGACTTGAGGGCAGAATCAGCCTCTCATCTATTCCAAGTAAATGTCTGGTATGCATCTCTAATCACTTGGCAAATGATTTCTAAATATATGAAGGAGAAAGTGAGTGAGTGATAGGATGACAGGAAGAAAGGCAAGCAGAATGAGATTAAATGCTTTTTTGGCCTAAATAAACTTTTTGTTATGGGACATTAAAAAACTGCTATAAATATGGTTAACAGGTAGCTTAAATCAGTAAATTATAATCTATAAAGATTCTGCTGTTGTTAAGTTTAGTAAACTTTACAGAAAAAAGAGAAGAATCAAAGAAGCTGGAGCCAAAGTTGATGTACTCACAGGCACCGAAAGAAAGTAGGACCTGTTATAGAGTTGAAGGAGGGCCTGAGTAAACTAATCAGAAATAAAATATAGTAAATACAATTGTTTTAGAATACTACCAAGTGAAAACAAAATAAGAATCCACTATTTCAGACAGCATTTCCTGATGAACAGAATTTCCCTCAATTTTTTTTTTTTGCCCAATAACCCTATTAAAATAAAGGAGATGAAAAATATACGAAACCTAATTTATTAAAATGCCCAGATATTAAAATGCCTTCTACTCAAGTCCCTCTAAGATACCCTTAATAATATTAGCATTATTATCATTGCCACAACCTTAATTATAACATCCCTTTCCATATAAAAATGCAGACAAAGGGTTTATATAAGATTAAATCAACTGGAATTTACAAATGACTTAGTCATTTTTCTCATATATGTAAGTACACGAAGCCAATGATACACTTCAAACATGGAATCAAGTCCTAGTTCTCACTTCAAAATACTGAAAAATAAAACAAGCCAGACAGTAAACATGTAACAGGTTTGGACTTATTTTTATAAATAAGAATGTCTAAATGGTATATGCAACATGTAAGCACAGTTATTTAAAACTCAGGGAGTTTTAGCTAAAAGGAACTAGACTGTCTTCCTTAAGGAGGCCATTGAGGCCCCAAATACATCTATGAGCAAATATGCACATATTAAATATTAAAACTTAAAAATACTAAAATATTAAACTTAAAATTACTAAAATATTAAATATTAAATATTAATATTTAAACTTAATATTAAATATTAAACTTAAAAATACTAAAAATATTAAAATCAAAGAAATGTGTGCAGGAATATACTGTGATCCCAATTAAACACACTAAATTTTTTTCTGGGAATTTAATTTTAAGCTAATATATATAAATTTTAAGTTAATATAAACAGGCTACAGGAACATGCCAGTATTAATAATAAAATAAAGTTACCTGTTGAACAAAAACATTGTTGAGGTGACTGGCTAGTCTCCGGGCAAAATGCTCTCGCAAATCACTGAAACGCTGCTGTTGCTGTTTGACTGCCAGAAGCATGTCATGGCCTGAAATCATAACATTTTTTGACTTATTTAATGCGTAAAAAGGGTTCCTCGATGTTTAATGAATACCTTTATAACAGTATCCATATTTCAGTTTTGAGGAACCCAAAGTTTTACTGGTTTATTCGTATGCTTTGTAAAAGAAAGGTAAGGGGAAAAAAACAGTATAGCACAGTGGTTCTCACAGTGTGGTCCTGCCTCAGCATCATCTGGGAACTGTTAGAAACATGGATTCCAAGGTCTCAGCCCAGACCTACTGATTCTGCAGGTGGCACCTGGCAATTTGTATGTTCTCAAGCCTTCTAGGTCAGTGGTCCCCAACCTTTTTGGCACCAGGGACCGGTTTCGTGGAAGACAATTTTTCCACAGATGGTGGTGGCGGGGAATGGTTCAGGCGGTAACGCGAGCGATGGGGAGCAGCAGATGAAGCTTCGCTCGCTCGCCTGCCGCTCACCTCCTGCTGCACGGCCCAGTTCCTAACAGGCCGCGGACCAGTACCAGTTGCAGCCCCAGGGGTTGGGGACCCCTGCTCTAGGTGATTCTGATGCAAACTCAAGTTTTGGAACTGCTGGCATAGCAAAACCTTATGTCATCTACTTTGTGCTAGGTTCTATGGACAGTACTGAAGAAAAATCCTGGTGTTAACCAGAGTCATTGATGGTCAATCAGAAGGAATTGAAATGAAAAATTTCTTAGTGCTAATATGAATTATGTTTGATAATAAGTGAAACTTGTTTTAATAGCTAAGAATGTAACCCTAAACCGCTTGCCCCACGTACTTCTTGTCAAAAGCTTTATACTAAGTCACAGGCTTAATCTCAGGTTCTTGGGCAGATTTTATTGTCATACCTGGTCGAAGAGCCACATTCATGCACTGCAAAAGGGCATCCGCGGCATTGGTACAGGCCTCAATGCCCCTGGAGGAAGCAAGATCTCCTTCCTGAAGGGCCTTTATATGACCTTTGGCCAAGTCCATGTGGTTCTGGAATATATATAAATACACCGTTTGTACATGTACTCTTCAGGAAATTTACAGGTAAGATGCTACTCAATCCTATTACTAGGTCTTTGGAATTTCAGTATTTTAAACCTTGCTCTCCTAAGGAAATCAGAAAATGTTTACAAATGGGCTTTACATATTATTAGATTTTTTTTTATTGTTGTTGGTAATTTATAATCATGCTTACCACAAGGAACTCTATCTCTGATAGGAGTTTTACATTATTAGTGTTACTAAGATGAATCAGGTGGTTGCTCTCAGAGATCTGATCCATTTGTTCTTTTACACTTTGGAGCATTTCCTCATAACTGCTCAGTTTCAATTCAATCTGATCCACCTCCTTTAGAGCCTCATCCAGCAACTTCATTAGGATGTTTACTTGCTTTTCAGAGGCCATGATTGACTGGATGTTGGCCTACAAAGTTAAAAAGATAAGTAATACTTCATATTCTTCAAATGTGTAAAAGAGGTATAAAAATGAAATACCGATAAATCTCTTTGACAGCAGAGTAACAAAGGTTGACATACACATTTAAACATCTAATTTATCACTTTGTGTTTACATTCCACTTTTTTACACAGTATTTCAGGAAAGTACACTTTCCCTTATATCAAGGTTAGAGACCATACCTCAGTATTGCATATTTCTGCAGACTGAACAAGTAGGGTTCTGCCCCATGATGTATCATCAGTAATGGTATATTCTCATTTCTATAAATTAAGTGGCATTACACTATGTCATCTCTGATACGTCTTCCAACTCTATCAGCTATAAAAATTTTCTATACTCTGTAATATTTACATAAAACCCTAAATAAAAGCATAATCATCTATGTTAATACCTTAGTCAAGAGGGTAGCAGTAGTATGCCAGTCTTAGAAGAATTCATGGAACTAATTTATAACTGTTGTATGATTTGTACTAACAGGATGTGGAAGGGCCTATTGCCATAAGATAGCTCCTTCTATGGTATTCTTTCTTTTCTCTTTCATTTGGGACTACTTTTTTTCCGAGGCAAAGCAGTAACAAACCACCATCCCTTTATTAATGTTTTCTAAATGATTCTGACTATTGATTCTGAATTCCCTGAAATATGGAAGCTTTCAAATCCAAAATTAAACTGCAAAGTAATATGATGACTTGCAACACAGATGCAATATTAACTAGAAAAGAAAATACAAACCACTAAGCCACATTAAGAAGGCAGATAACACAATATGAGGAAAAAATTTGGGCAAGGAATTAGAAGAGTATCATTGTACAGTTGATGCTATAATTTCACATGTGTTATTTTATACACTATTCATAATAACTCAATTGTAGGTGCAGCCCAACTGTAAAGGCAGCAGGGCTCAGACCCACTGACATCAAGCAGCAAAGGTGGGGCTTGAACTGACCCAGGACAATTTCTACTTTAACATCTTGAAGTCTCTTCTAGGCTTTATTTCCAGAGAGTTTTATAGATTTGTAAGCTTGGACTGTTCGTGTAATATCTGGGCCTGAGTTCAATCTCATAACTTCTGTACCTTTCATGTATAAAAGGCCAACATTCTTTAAGTCTTTGAATATTTTTTATTCTCTGAGGGTTTTTCTTAAACGCATACCTTGTCTAAACAAAACAAAAAAACCCCAAATGTTCCCATTTTAGGTTTTTCTCACAACAGAGGTGCTACTTGCAGCTTTTTACTTTCTAAAAAAAAGTAAATAAATAGAGATGTGCAATCAGATACAAACTTAGAAGTGTGCGTACAAATGAATAGAGTCTATTCCAAAACATTTCAGCAGCGGAGTCAAACATCCTTTTCCCCTGGCTCTCTGCTTTCACCACACTATCTTGCTCTCTTTGGGTACATGATTCACTTCTTTCAGCCCAATTTCTCTCTTTCTAACCTGTACCTTTTTTTTTTTTCTTCAAACCACAAAAACGCTATTCTTTTGTACTGAACTATTCTGAGGTGTTTCAGAGGCTGGGGGAATCAACCCCCAAGTTGGCTTCGGGTTGGCTACTTTTTACTTCCATCACTTCATATCAAGAAACTCCCCAAATCCAGAGCCTCAGCCAACTGCCTTCATTGGCCTATTAGGAATGGTTGTCTTTTGAACAAGAACAGTGAAAGACTGAGGGCAGCTGGTAATGCACTTACAGAGGAAGACAGCAATAATCACCCTACCCAGGCTTAAGTGCTCAGGCAGTAAAATATGAACATCACCAGTCTCCTCGATCCACTACACACCACTAATCATAGATTACAAGAAAGGCTTACCCCATCTAGCACCTGCAGCTCTCTGGACAACCTTTCTGCAAAGGCCTCGGCATTCGAAATTGCATACTCACAGCCTTCCATCATTATCTCAATATCCTGCTCTTCTCTTGCATTTAACTCTTGGTATTCATCCACTGCTTCTTCATCGCCTCCTGTCACACTCTGATTTTCTCCACTTGGAACAGATTCTTAAAGAGGGTAAAATTTAAAAATAAAGTAGTAAAAAAAAGTAGGATGGACAATAGCACTGTACTTATAGGTAAGGTCAGTTATAAGCACAGGTCACATTTAGTGGCTGAAAAACAGGAAAAAATGATTCAAAATATGTGAAAAAAAACCCCTTATTATTATGAAGAACCGCATGTGTTAACATAGTATCTATTATAACAAAAGCGTGCAGTCTAATTCACTGACTTGTGTTAAAATAGGCTTTAGTCACAGTTTCCCAAAACATAATCAAACTATAAAACAAATACAAACCCAGAAACAAAGCACGTGTACAAGACCAACCTTTTCCCCCTACCTGAAGTGACTGTTGATCTAACAAAACAATGATTATGAGTTCAGGACACATGAAAAACAATTTGCTTCCCTTTTTTCCCAGGTAACATTTTCTTCTGTTATCTTTGTTCTTTTTGTCTTTGTTATGTTTTGTTTTTTTCTCCAAATAACTTTCAATTGAAATTTTAAAAATGCATCTACAATTCACAATTTATTTTGGGCACTGAAAATATTAACCGAATTTTCCATTTCTTTCTTTAAAAATTTTTCACGTGTTAATAAAATTTCTAAAGATCAGCTAATAGAAACTTTCTCAGTAACTGTATACTGTAGTAAGAAGAGCAACAACTACATGCTGCATGAAATTACAAAAATTTAAACTGTCTTCCTGCTTCAAAACAAAAGACCACGAGGTCAAATCTGAGATGCTTTCTGGGTAAATGTCTCAGTTCAGTTTTTTGAGAGAATACACTCAGCATGTGGGATTTATATAAATCTTGAGGTTAAGAGAGGTAAAATGAAAAAAATAATTTTTACCCCTAAATAAACCTCAAAACAAAGTCACTGATTTTCATCAACTCATGTGACACGTTAAAATCACAAACACTGGATGTTCGAAATATTCATTATTTTGTATGAAAATGAATATTTGCATTCAGCGTGACATGACATGTTAATCTGTCCTAGAACAAAAAACACCTAATTCAAAGTAACAAATGGTTTACTCTTAAGAATGGCAATTAGGCAGATTTAGATAATGTCCCAGAAAAAAAAGGAGGGGGATAAAACTTTTGGTACAGGCAATTACAGATTACAGTATATAAATATAAGTTCCTTACAGTAGCATCGCCGAGCTCCTAGTCCTTTGAAAGAGTCACTGTGGAAATGTTAAACTGTCATGTGTGACAGCTTCTTAGCCGCTAGGGGGCAGGGAATACCTAAACCATTCTGTACAGCTCCTTGCACAAGTAAATATTTAAAAATAAACAAATATTTTAAATGATCATAATTGCTTCAGAAGTATTTTCTCTTCCATAAAACAGCCCTTTGGAAGTCAATAATGAATACTATCATCGATTTTTATTACCATATGGATTTTGTAGTAATATACTTTTCCCTGCACACAATTTCATAAAATATGCAACCAACAGTACATAACAACGTCAAGTAATAAAAATCTATGGAATAGAATAAGAAGAAAAGGTGTTACGCACCTTCTGTAACTTTAGGCAGTTCTGGAGAGTAAAAAGGTATGAAAAAAGCAGAGGAAAGTAAGCAAAGAATATTAGCTGGCTAGAAATGTACACAGGTTTAAATTTTAAAAATACTACCCATATTTCATTTGAACTTCATGCTACATTAAAGCTTAAAAGACAATGTCAAATACAACTACAAACTGGAAATATCCACAAGAAGCTAAATTTCCAGTGCTCATCTTTCTTATTCATTTTCTGACAGTGACTAAAAATACATTTATCTTTCTATTTTCTCTTAGTCTTTTAAGAAACAGTACTGCAGAGTCCTTGGAGGAGAAAACTGGGAAACAGATCACTTCCTGGGGATTGTTTATAGGCCAGTTGTGACTCATGCGTTTAGTCTAGTTATTTTCACTCAAGGCCCAAACCTTTACCCGGACACTCCCTCACAACGGATTAGTCATAAAACATTGTTAGAAAGGACAAGATGGAAGCAGTTTAAAAAACCACACACGATTATCAGTTCAAGCTGGCTTTTAAGGATTCAAGTCAATGATTTAAAAAAAAATCTGGCTGCAAGAATGAAAAAGAAAAGGCCAAACAAAAACTTCACTCTACTTCAGCTGCTAACAAAGTCCTGTTTTAAGAACCTTATTCTACTAAGAAGCCCCAATTATTAGCACGAACATTCAGCTGTCACCAATAAAAACTACTAAAGCTGCTACTGCTAACATTTCCAATGAACAGTCTTATTTACTTGAATGATTACTTAGCTCTTAAAAGGAGATGTTGATAATTTCTCATTTGTTTTCTAACATAACCCAAAGCTTAGAGACTTTTTTTTAAAAATGGGAGTCAGTGGCCATGATTTTAAAGTCCAGTAAAACATTAAACAAGTTTATGGACATTAATAAAGCCACTATATGAACTCCATTGAACCAAAGCAACAGTTACTGATTTATAGAAAGTGATTTTCAAAATGAGATCCTTAAGGATCTCAGTATTCTTAAAATTGATCTCAATTAGGTAATATTTATAAAAATAAAAATGTCTACACCTTTGTTTAAGGCCCTGAAAAATTAAATGTCGTCTTTTTTTTAAAGCTAGTCACCTCATTCTCAAAAAACAGCAATACTCTTCTCATTGATTTTGGTAATGTTCCTTAATGAGGTAAATACAGGTAGGTATGTACTTGCCCATATTGTTGACTGAATGAAATATATTGGTTTAAAATACATCTTAGGCAATAAGTAACAATTGGAAACACATCATATCCGAAAACAGAACAGAAAGCTTATGAATCATTCACTGATCAGAATGTTCAACCCTGAAATGGTTAAAAAAAAAAAAAAAAAAAGAAAGCTACTCAGAACAAATTAAGCCACTATTCAAGGCATGGAAAATTACCATAAATTTCTTAAAGGTCATTCCCTCAACACACTCAACCACCAAGACACTGGAGGCTAATGTTGGCGAGATGGCAACCCTGAGGTCTCCGACACAAGGCCAGCCCCACTGCAGGGAGAAGCACATGGCCTGAGAGATGTGACTTGCCTCTGCCAGTTCCAAGCATCAAGCCTGAAACCAGTAACGGCCTCACTAATTAATAAGTGATGGACAAGAATACTACATTTAAGGAGAGAAAGACAGATGACCAAACAGCAAAGGAATTAAGTAAAACAAAATGGAGAAAGGACAGAGGCAAATGACTAAGTCAAGGAACAGTTTGAAGCATCTGAAATTGCCATTTTTATAGGTCAAAATGGTTGAATATTGGCAATTTCAGATGTTTCACTTGACAGAAGCTTCTATTTTTAAATGCTAATATACAACTTAGGACAAATCTAAGTTTTCTTTCTAATATATAATTTAGAACAAATCTACTTTTTTTTTTCTCAATAAAGAGGGGCAACAACTCTGTCCACCTGCTGTTACTTCAATTGCTTCCTTTGAGATAAAGAATACAACACAAATTGCATCCGCAAGGCACACAGAACCCATCTTCTCACAACGTGTATGTCTTTATAAAAGAAATTTTAAAAGAAAAAAAACTCATTGTATGCTTTCAACAATTAACAGTAGAGTTTTTGTCTTATAACACAAAACAATCCCTAGTAATATTCCTGAAGACATACTGATCTAAAATACCCTAATTAACCTCATGTCTTAGGACTTTATCCTGATAATAGAATAATTGTTAATATATAATTGAGTACTTACTATATATCTGGCATTGTTCTCATCATGTTCATATATTAATTTAATCCCTACAACAATCCTATGGAGTTGATACTATTATTATCTCTGTTTCTGACATACGAGAAACTGAAACATAGAGTAACCCAAGGTCACATAGTTATAGTAAGTGACAAAGCCAGTATTTGAACCCAGGCAGTCTGACTCCAGAGTTGTTTCTTAAACACTGCACCTACACTCTACACAAAAATACAGCTACAAGGATATTCATCTCAGAGTTGTTTAAGATAAGCAAAGATTGGAAAAATTTTAAAAGTGATTAGTTAAAAAATTATAGTATATCCAATACAATGGAATACTATGGTGCCATTAAAAATAATGTTGGGGTAAGTGTTTAATAACATGGAAAACGTTCATGAAACATTATATGAAAAAGCATGTTAGGTAGCAACATAAATTTCTTTATTTTAAAAAAAGCATTTCAGTATGCATAGAAATGCATAGTTACCTCTGAGGATTAAGTTTATAAGTGATTTTCATTTAATTTAATGAATCAGTTTTCTATAATGAACAAGCATCACTTCTGCAATAAGAAAAATTATCTTAAAATTCCTTTACAAAAAAGATAATTCAGAGTTTTAAATACTTTGAGTAATGCCAAATTATATATTCACTTATAGATATACCTGATTTTACATATACATTTTTATTTAACTTTACCTTCCAAAAGCTGTGAGCTAACATTGACAAAATCAATTTTCTTCCGGAGATATCGCTGATTCAGTTTCCAAATGCACGAAATAAATGCATTCTTTTCAGCAATGCTGCTGGCAACCCATTTATATATTTTTTCAAAATGTAAATCAAATTCAGGATTTTCCTGAAATAAAAATATACAAAAGATACTGTTTTTGATCATAACCTCTTTTCATTATTGTAAAATATATATTTCAATAAAACAAAAAGAAGTCGAAGCTGTTGTTGGAAAAAAAAATCAGCATTACAAATCTACTAAAAGGGGGACTTCCCTGGTGGCACAGTGCTTAAGAATCCACCTGCCAATGCAGGGGACACGGGTTCGAGCCCTGGTCCAGGAAGATCCCACATGCCGCAGAGCAACTAAGCCCGTGCACCACAACTACTGAGCCTGCGCTCTAGAGCCCACGAGCCACAACTACTGAGCCTCTGTGCCACAACTACTGAAGGCTGCATGCCTAGAGCCTGTGCTCCATAACAAGAGAAGCCACTGCAATGAGAAGCCCATGCACTGCAATGAAGAGTAGCCCCCGCTCGCTGCAGCTAGAGAAAGCGCACGCACAGCAATGAAGACCCGATGCAGCAAAAAAAAAAAAAAATCGACTAAAAGGTTTTTTCCCTCACTGAAACTGGTAATGTCAACACAAGCACAACTAAGTTATGTTTATATAATGTCATACCTAAATATCTACACAGAGATACTCTCCAATAACTATAAATAAATCAAAATTAAATTCTACTTGAAATGGATGAGATGGAGAATAGATTAGTGGTTGTCAGGAATCAGGGATTGTTGGGGGGAGGAAAGAGGATGGGTGTGCTATAAAGAGGTAGCTGAGGGAGCTCTTTAAGGTGTTGTAATACTTCTGTACCTTGATTGTAGCGGTGGTTACATGGACCCGCACATAATAAAATGGCAAAGAACGGCACACACACACACACACACACACACACACACACACACACAAACACACACACACAAAATCGACTAAGTGACTTGCAGAGAATGGTTCGGAGAATTCAATTTATAGCACAAATTTTGTTTACCTCTCAAAAGAAGCTGGATTAAAAACAACATAGTGTTTTGGTAATTTCCTTTCTATGCCCCTTGGGTCTATGAGTGAAAGTATAGGATGTCTACTTAATGGCCTGTGTCTCAGCTTCCTAGTTTATAGGATGACAGTGGTTTCCGGTTTTGATGTGGACCTAATTTTTCTTTTTAAATTGTCTATGGGGTTTTAGAGTTATACTTTTTCTTTGATAATGTGCTATTATTCACAGCTGTGAATCTTCTCATTATAACATGTGAGAAAAAATACAATCTATACCCTAGTGTGATTTCCAAGAACAAATGAGGTGAAAAGCAGGGACTGCTCCTGTTTACAATTCTGAAAATACAGAACAAATAAAGGTGTCTCAAAAGTAAAAAATACTGGCCTTTTAAGGTCCTTTCAAATGAAAAAGAAGTTCAACTGGTGTGAGAGAGCTGCACTATGCTCTCTACATGTCTCTTAAGCCTCATTACAGAAATATTTTCATGCCTTGATATTCTCCCTTGAATTTAGAACTACTTGACCACTGCATAAAATATGAAAACATATGGATGTATACTTTTCTTCACATCCAAGGAATTAAAAATAGGCTCAAATGTTTTTAATGTTCTATAGAAGGCTAATCATGTATTCAATTAATTTGAAGTGTTATTTAGGGGGAATAAAATGTAATAAAGACCATAAGTAGGCAAGGAAAGTGATATGACTTTCACTGTGAAGATGTGGGATAACTTAGGGATCAAGACTTACCTATGGTACAATCATATTACAGTAGAATGGATGTACTAATGAATTTATAGCTCAATAAGCAGAATTAAAGTGACAAAAGATTAAAAACTTTCATTTACAACGAAAAGGTAATTGCATTATAAATTGGGCAGCCACTATGGAAAACAGTATGGAGGTTCCTCAAAGAGCTAAAAATAGAGTTGCCATATGATACAGCAATCCCACTCCTGGGCATACACCTGGACAAAACTATAATCTGAAAAGATAAATGCACCCCAATGTTCACTGCAGCACTATTTACCACAGCCACGACAGAAAAACAACCTATATGTCCATCGACAGATGAATGGATAAAGATGATGTGGTACATATATACAATGAAATACTACTTAGCCATAAAAAAGAATGAAATAATGCCATTTGCAGCAACATGGATGCAACTAGAGAGTATCATACTAAGTGAAGTAAGTCAGACGGAGGACAAATACATATGATATCACTTATATGTGGAATCTAAAATGTGACACAAATGAACTTATCTGTGAAACAGAAACAGACTCACTGACATAGAGAACAGACTTGCGGTTGCCAAGGGGGAGGAAAGGTGGGGAAGGGATGTATTGTGAGTTTGGGATTAGCAGATCCAAACTATTATACATAGATTAGATAAACAAGGTCCTACTGTATAGCACAGGGAACTATATTCAATATTCTGTGATAAACCACAGTAGAAAAGAATATGAAAAAGAATGTATATATATGTATAACTGAATCACTTTTCTGTACAGCAGAAATTAACACAACATTGTAAACCAACTATACTTCAATAAATTTTTTTTTTAAAAAGGTAATTGTGGACAAGGATGTCCACTCTCACCACTATTCAACATAGTTTTGGAAGTCGTAGCCACGGCAATCAGAGAAGAAAAAGAAATAAAAGGAATACAAATTGGAAAAGAAGTAAAACTGTCACTGTTTGCAGATGACATGACACTATACATAGAAAATCCTAAAGATGCTACCGGAAAACTACTAGAGCTAATCAATGAATTTGGTAAAGTTGCAGGATACAAAATTAATGCACAGAAATCTCTTGCATTCCTATACACTAACAACGAAAGATCGGAAAGAGAAAGTAAGGAAACGATCCCATTCACCATTGCAATAAAAAGAATAAAATACCTAGGAATAAACCTACCTAGGGAGACAAAAGACCTGTATGCAGAAAACTATAAGACACTGATGAAAGAAATTAAAGATGATACCAACAGGTGGAGAGATATACCATGTTCTTGGATTGGAAGGATCAATATTGTGAAAATGACTATACTACTGAAAGCAAACTACAGATTCAATGCAATCCCTATCAAATTACCAATGGCATTTTTTAGAGAACAAGAACAAAAAATCTTAAAATTTGTATGGAGACACAAAAGACCCCGAATAGGCAAAGCGGTCTTGAGGGAAAAACACGGAGCTGGAGGAATCAGACTCCCTGACTTCAGACTATACTACAAAGCTACAGTAATCAAGACAATATGGTACTGGCACAAAAACAGAAACATAGATCAATGGAACAAGACAGAAAGCCCAGAGATAAACCCACGCACCTATGGTCAACTAATCTATGACAAAGGAGGCAAGGATATACAATGGAGAAAAGACAGTCTCTTCAGTAAGTGGTGCCAGGAAAACTGGACAGCTACATGTAAAAGAATGAAATTAGAACACTCCCTAACACCGTACACAAAAATAAACTCAAAATGGATTAGAGACCTAAATGTAAGACTGGACACCGTAAGACTCTTAGAGGAAAACTTAGGAAGAACACTCTTTGACATAAATCACAGCAAGATCTTTTTTGATCCACCTCCTAGAGTAATGGAAATAAAAACAAAAATAAACAAATGGGACCTAATGAAACTTCAAAGCTTTTGCACAGCAAAGGAAATCATAAACAAGACGAAAAGACAACCCTCAAAATGGGAGAAAATATTTGCAAATGAATCAACGGACAAAGGATTAATCTCCAAAATATATAAACAGCTCATGCAGCTCAATATTAAAAAAAAAAAACCCAATTAAAAAATGGGCAGAAGGCCTAAATAGACATTTCTCCAAAGAAGACATACAGATGGCCAAGAAGCACATGAAAAGCTGCTCAACATCACTAATCATTAGAGAAATGCAAATCAAAACTACAATGAAGTATCACCTCACACCAGTTAGAATGGGGCTCATCAGAAAATCTACAAACAACAAATGCTGGAGAGCGTGTGGAGAAAAGGGAACCCTCTTGCACTGTTGGTGGGAATGTAAATTGATATAGCCACTATGGAGAACAGTATGGAGATTCCTTAAAAAACTAAAAATAGAATTACCATATGATCCAGCAATCCCACTACTGGGCATACACCCAGAGAAAACCATAGTTCAAAAAGACACATGCACCCCAATGTTCATTGCAGCACTATTTACAATAGCCAGGTCATGGAAGCAACCTAAATGCCCATCAACAGACGAATGGATAAAGAAGTTGTGGTACATATATACAATGGAATATTACTCAGCCATAAAAAGGAACGAAACTGGGTCATTTGTAGAGACGTGGATGGATCTAAAGACTGTCCTACAGAGTGAAGTAAGTCAGAAAGAGAAAAACACATATCGTATATTAACACATATATGTGGAACCTAGAAAAATGGTACAGATGAACCGGTTTGCAGGGCAGAAATTGAGACACAAATGTAGAGAACAAACGTATGGACACCAAGGGGGGAAAGAGGCGGAGGGGGGTGGTGGTGGTGGTGGTGTGATGAATTGGGAGATTGGGATTGACATGTATACACTGATGTATATAAAATGGATGACTAATAAGAACCTGCTGTATAAAAAAATAAATAAAATAAAATTCAAAAATTCAAAAAAAAATTGCATTAGTATTTATAAAGAAATCTAAGAGTCTTGGCAACTCATATGAAGCTTGACGGGAAATGATCTCTTCCCTGGGAATATTTCACATAATGCCATAAAAGAGACTGACTGCTCCAGCAGCAACACTCACACAAATCAATGTGTGATGCAGGGACTTCCCTGGTGGCACAGTGGTTAAGAATCCACCTGCCAATGCAGGGGACACGGGTTCGAGCCCTGGTCTGGGAAGATGCCACATGCCACGGAGCAACTAAGCCCAGGAGCCACAACTACTGAGCCCATGTGCCACAACTACTGAAGCCTGCGTGCCTAGATCCCGTGCTTCGCAACAAGAGAAGCCACGACAATGAGAGGCCTGTGCACCACAACAAAGAGTAGCCCCCGCTCACCGCAACTAGAGAAAGCCCACGTGCAGCAACGAAGACGCAACGCAGCCATAAATAAATAAATAAATAAAATTTAAAAAGAATTATTAATGTGTGATGCAAAATGGCTGTTAGGCTATGTATAAATATTTTATGTTTTATATCCATATGTAGCATACACACACCAAGGTGCCTGCATAAAATGAAAAAAAATCCATTAAGCAAGTCAGCAATGAGGTGTCAGCTGAGGAAAGCATTCAAATAAGCATTCAGCAATGTTAATGAATTACACACGTCAATGGGGTTATGAAGTGTGGAACTATTGAAGAGAAAAAGGCTTTTTAATAAAGGTGAATTTCTAAAAAGCCTTTGAAGTATTTTGTCTTAAACAGAAAATCTCTACTCTTGATCCTTCTCGTAATAACAGAAATTATTAAATAATTGAAGTGTTTTTAACAATCTCATTTTCATGTTCTTTCCAAATACATATACACGCACACACATTCAAAGCCCCTGCCAGACCCCGTTTTCCACATCCCACAATTTTCTAAAAACTGGGTGCTTTTTAGGAATAATGCAAAGGCCCAGTTTGCCTAAAATATTTAAAGAAAAGGCATTCTTTACATTTTGGAAGAAATCTCAACTCTACAGATATGCAGGACTCTCCTAAAGCTGTTTCTGCTTCATTAAAAAAATCTTCTTGCACCTGACTCAACTGCCTGTCATGCTGTCCAGCTTTTAGTTCCTCAGAGGTTTGTAACCAGGTCAGCATAAAACCAGACTTTTATTTTATCAGACTGCTCTACAAAGGTAGTTTTCACTTCTCTGTGCCTTTTTAATCACTGTTTGAGACTTGTAGAGTTCAGTCAACGGGCACATGTAGTTACAGTACTGTAAGCCTTGCTATCAGCCCCATCCACAGTACAGTAGATGTGGTGCAAGGCATTCCCTAGAGCTCTGGAGGTGCCTCTGGGCTGCAGAGGAAGATGAGGGGCAGGGTTAGAGAGGCTGAAGAGGAAGAAGCACCTACTTTAACCTGAGGGGCTCTACTTTATTTCTCTTTTTTTTTTTAAAAAAAAGGGTATTGCTGTGAAAAGCCTTGAACTGTCAGGAATAAAGGTGGCCCTTTATCACAATTATCATATTACTCAACTTTCCTGGAGTTTGAGTGTGACTTAAGGTGTAAGGTATCTTATTCTTTAATATCTTATTTAATATCTTATTTAATGTCTTATATCTTATTCTTCAAAGTCCTTAAAATAAGGGGTGAAACTCACTATCACTGCCATCACTTGAGCCACATTATTCAAACCATAGCTTCAGAGGGCCAGCTTGGCTGCCTCAGCTGGTGATTCTACATTATTTTTAAGGACTACCTAAGGAAGATTCACTTTGGTTATATTTTCTGTGATTTCTGAACTAGGTTTTACCAAAACAATGATTTTTTAAAAAACTACTCACACAACACACCACTTTAAAATCCATACTAATTTATGGATTTTATACTAAGTATACCTAATCTAAATATAGAAATGTACAGTCAAGGTTATTTTGCTCTAGTTATGTACCTTGTGAACAAACATAATTGTAGCTCAAAAAAAAAAAAAAGCACAAACAATGAAACCAGCTTACATACATACTTATATTAAGTAGCCTGCGAATGAGAAGTGAGAGAATGGAAGGTTGGATAATACACTTTAGACTAATTGCTGGTTAGGTGGTGAACTACTGGGTCACAAAACAAGTTTAGATCATCTTAGAAGACAACATACTATGTTATAAAATGAAAGACACTTTCTGAATTCATGTCAAAGAACTGACAAAAACATACTTTAATAGCGTCCTTGGCATCTACCACAGCAAGGTCTCGAAGGGCCCAAGCAATCTGCCTTTTGTAGAAATCTCCTTTATCAGATTTCTTGACTTTGACCACCTTCACCTGCACGGGGCGTTCCGTTGTCACTGTTGAATAAAACACAGCTTCATTAGAGACATTATTCATTTCCTCATTCTTCATTCATTCATGGCAAACACAGCTGTCAGGTGCCTGGACACAATACTAAAACAGGAATAGTATTTCATAACAAATGCTATGACTGAGGAATACACAGAATACTAATGGAAGAATCTAAATCAGACTAAGAAGGTCAGAGGCAGATTACTTGAGAAGTAAAACTCTTAAAACTCAAAAATAAGAAAAAAAATTCAGGTTAAAAAAATGGGCCAAAGACCTTGACAGACACCCGACCAAAGAAGATATATAGACCACAAATAAGCATATGAAAAGATGCTCCACAGCATATGCCATCAGGGAAACGTAAATTCAAATGACAAGGAGATACCACTACACACCTATTAGAATGGCCAAAATCCAGAGCGCTGCCAACACCAAATGCTGGTGAGGATGCGAAGCAACATGCATTGTCATTCACTGACGGTGGGAATTAAAAATGGTACAGTCACTTTGGAGGAGAGTTTGGCAGTTTCCTAACAAAACTAAACATACTCTTACCATATTATCCAGCAACTGCATTCCTTGGTATTTACGCAAAGGAGCTGAAAACATATGTCCACACAAAAATCTGCACACGGATATTTATAGCTGCTTTATTTATAACTGCTAACTTGGAAGCAACCAAGATGTCCTTCAGTAGGTGAATGGATAAATAAACTGTGGTACATCCAGACAATGGAATGTTATGCAGCACTAAAAAGAAATGAGCTATAAGCCATGAAAACACATGGAGGAAAGCTAAATGCTATTACTAAGTGAAAGAAACCAATCTGGGAAGGTTACATACTATTTGATTCCAATTACTATATGACATTCTGGAAAAGGCAAAACTGTGGAGACAGTAAAAAGATCAGTGGTTGCCAGGGATTGGGGAAGAGATGACCAGGCAGAGCACGGAGGATTTTTAGGGCAGTTAAAATACTCTATATGACATTATCCATTTGTCCAAACCCAACACCAAGAGTGAAACCTACAGTAAACTATGGACTTTGGGTGATTATGATTTGTTAACGTAGGTTCATTCTTGGTAACAAATGTACCACTGTGGTGAGTAGTGTTAACAAAGTGAAAGGCTATGCATGTGTGGGGAAAGGGGCATAAGGGAAATCTCTGTACTTACCCCTTAATTTTCTTATAAACCTAAAGCTGCTCTAAAAAAAATAAAGTCTTAAAAATGTATTAATACTAACAAGAGTTATTATTTACGATAGTATTAAAAATCTAGGAATAAATAAATACCTAGGGGTAAATATAACACATGTACAAAGCCTTTAAAATTATAAAACTTGGGACTTCCCTGGTGGTCCAGTGGTTAAGACTCCGTGCTCCCAATGCAGGGGGCCCAGGTTTGAGCCCTGGTCAGGTAACTAAATCCCGCATGCTGCAACTAAGAGCCCACATGCTGCAACTAAATATCCCGCATGTGGCAACAAAGATCCCTCGTGCTGCAACTAAGACCCAGCGCAGCCAAATAAATAAATAAACATTTAAAAAATAATAATAATAAAATTATAAAACTTATTGAAAGTCTTTAAAACTATAAACCTTATTGCAAGGCATTAAAGAAGACCAAGATAAATGGAGAACCACACCATATTCATGAACAGAAGACTTAATATCATAAAATGCAAGTTCTCTCCAAAGTGAACTATAGATTCAAAACAATTCCAATCAAAATCCCAACAAAATTTGGGACTTGATTCTAAAATTCAGATGAAAAAACAAAATACCCACAAGACAACATAAAATCCAGATATAAGAAAGGACCCAGAAACAAACACACTCACACTCATCACTATAAACACAGACCCAGGTAAATCAAAGACTGAAATGCGAAAGGTAAAATTATAAAACTTATAGAATGTAATATAGAATACTTTTATTACTCCAGGGTATGGAAGGACATCTTAAATAAGACACAAAAAGGGGAAGCCATAAATGATCAGATTGATTAATCTGATTTCATTAAAAGGCATCACAAAAAGTGAAAAGATAAGCCATAAACTGGGATGCATACAACCAACAAATTGGTATCCAAATTACATGCAGAACTTAAAGAAATCAGTAAAAGGACGGCCAACAGAATAGAAAAACGAGTAAAAGGCTTAAACAGGTAAATTTCTTAGGCAAGAAAATTAATGGCTAATAAATCCATGAAAAGAGGCTCAATCTCATTATTACTTAGGGAAATGCAATTTAAAACCACAACGAGATTCTATTTCACACCCACCAGATTGGAAACAACAGTCTGTCAAAACCAAGTTTAGACTAGGATGTGGAGAACCTGAAACACACACTGCTTGTGGGAGTGAAAACCAGTACAACTACTTTTGAAAATAATCTGGTATTAGGGTAGTGTTGACCATTCACTGCCTATGACCCGGCAATCTCACATTTAGGTGTCTACCCTAGAAGATTCTTGCCTGTGTACACTGGCAGACAAGGACAAACATGCTCACAGAAGTGCTGCCCGAATATGAAACCTGGAAACAAACCTCCTGGTCATCCCTGGTAGGATGGGTAAGTAAACAGCAGTACTCTCAGAGTAGAATACTACACAGCAGTAGAATGAAAGAATTACAGCTATGGGAGAAAATCAAGAGATAACACTCACAAACACAAACATACTGTTGAGTGGAAAAAGTCACAAATGAATACCTGTGCTATGATTCAATTTATGTGAAGTTCAAAGTCACGCAAATATAACAATGTATATTCGAGATTACAAATACATATGGTAAAATGATAAAGAAAAGCAAGGAAAGAGTAAATCAAAACTCAGGACACTAGCTACCTCTTAATGAGGGAGGGAAGGGAATGGGAGCAGGGCAGGGCACACAGGAGACTTCAAAGGTAATGGTAAAATTCTTCTTATTCTGGATAGTGGTATATATAAGTGTTCACACCTTATATGTATGTTACAGAAATACTTTTGTGGGACTTCCCTGGTGGTGCAGTGGTTAAGAATCTGCCTGCCAATGCAGGCGACACGGGTTTGATCCCTGGTCTGGGAAGATCCCACACGCCACGGAGCAACTAAGCCTGTGCGCCACAACTACCGAGCCTGTGCTCCAGAGCCCTGAGCCACAACTACTGAGCCCGAGTGCTGCAACTACTGAAGCCCAAGCACCTAGAGCCCGTGCTCCACAACAAGAGAAGCCACCACAATGAGAAGCCTGTGCGCGGCAACTAGAGAAAGCCCGTGCGCAGCAACAAAGACCCAATGAGGCCAAAAATAAATAAAATAAATAAATTAAAAAAAAAAAATTTTTGTGTCTACTCAAGATTTACTTAAAGACAATTGAAAAAAAACGAATTTGTTGGCCCAATTTTCCAATCACAGAAACAATGAGAATATTTAATTTTATTTATTTTTTAAATTGAATTTCTTTTTTTTTTTTAAAGTGATACATGGTCATTCTTTTATTTTTTAAATTTTTAAAATTTATTTATTTGGCTGCATCAGGTCTTAGTTGCAGTTCACAGGATCTTCTTTGTGGGATGCAGGATCTTTCGTTGCAGCACGCAGGCTTCTCTAGTTGTGCTGTGCAGGCTTAGCTGCCCCGTGGCACGTGGGATCTTAGTTCCCTGACCAGGGATCGAATGCATGTCCCCTGCACTGGAAGGCAGATTCTTAACCACTGGACCACCAGGGAAGTCCGAGAATATTTTAAACAATGAGGAAATGACCCCTAGGGAATAAAAGAATGCCAAACAAGAACCTTGACTTACTAGATACCCACCTGTGGCACACAAAAAACAGTTCTTTTTCTTTTTTCCTGCTTTGCAGACATTGACAATACTCAGCAGGCGTTCGTCATTTGGTGTAAAAATGTCTCTTTGTAATGCGTGCTTGATTGCTGTCATCTTTACTCAGCTGAAAAAATTCAGAGTATAGATATTATACTCATTCTCAAAATCATTCTATCTTACATTGTTCCATTTAGGATTAAAAAATGATCTTATTTATGGCAAATAAGTGTAGGATGAATGATTTAATACATTAGTACACCTACATCATAAAAATAAAAAGCTGTATGTTTGGAAAAGAAATTAGAGAACCAGTGATATCAAACTCTAAAATCTTTGGAAGTGTTCACCAAATATTATAATATTTTTTAAAAATTTAGGAAAAAATTAAAAAACCCACGCCCAATCTTCAAATATAAATTTCCTATATAAAGAACTCTTACAACTCAACAATAAAAAGACAAGTAACCCAGTTAAAAACTGAGCAAAGGATCTGAATAGACATTTCTCCAAGGAAGAGATACAAATGGCCAATAAGCACATGGAAAGATGCGCAACATCATTAGCCATTAGGGAAATGCAAATCAAACCCACATTGAGATACCTACCACTTTACACCGCTAGGATGGCTAAAATTAAAAAGACAAGTGTTGGTAAAGGTGTAGAGAAAAAGGAAGTCTCATATATTGCTGGTGACTATAAAATGCTGCAGCCACTTCAGAAAACAGCTTGATGGTTCCTCAAAAAGTTAAACACGGTTTTACCATATGACCCAGCAATTCCACTCCTAGGTATATACTCAAGAGAACTGCTAAACATATGTCCACACAAAATCGTGTACATAGATGTCCATAGCAGTATTGTTCACCATAGTCAAAATGTGGAAACATCTCAAATGTCCTGATGAACAGCAAAATGAAATATATCCATACAGTATAATATTATTTGGCCATAAAAAAGGAACAAAGTACTGATACATACTACAACATCAGTGAATCCTGAAAACATGATGCTACGTGAAAGAAGCCAGTTACAAAGAACCACATATTTTATGATTCCATTCATGTGAAATGTCCAGAGTAGACAAATCCATATAGGTGGATTGATTTGTGGTTGCCAGGGGCTGAGGGCAAGAAGGAATGGGGAGTGACTGCTAATGTGTATGGGGCTTCTTTTTGGGGTGATGAAAATGTCCTTGAATTAGATAGTAGTGATGTTTTTATAACCCTTTGAATATACTGGAAACCACTGAATTGCATACTGAAAAAGGGTGAATTTTATGGTATATTAATCATTTTTCTTCAAATATAACTTAGGTTACATTGTTGAAAAAAAAACTCACTGCAACTTTATTTTTTGAATATACTGTATATATACATTCGTGTGTATGTACATTATTATTTCCAATGCAGATGTATAGTATTTCATACGTGTGAGCTTGCTTAGGAAATTTAACTCCTAGTTCTAACACTGCTTCTATGGGAAAATGAAGAAATTATGAGTTTTAAATAAATGACTTAGAGCGAATTTTTTTTTTTTTTTTAAATTTTTATTTTTTAAAAGGGTGAATTTTTAAAACACACGGACACTTTTGTAAACTATAGGTATCTCCTATATTTTCCTCAATTTGGAAAACTTCTATCCCTGCTCCAACTCAAAAAATTGCTTTTCTCACAAAAATCGCACTTCTATCCCTCTTCCTCCTCATCTCTGCCTCTAGTCTCCTGACGGCCTCCCCCCCTCCTGTTCTCCTAGTCCATCTGGCCTCTCCAAGCTTAGTTTCTTTTCCAACCTAGCCTGGAGGCAGTGTTCATTTCCCTACACCCACACCATCCCCTTCAATGATCTTGCTCCGTTTGTAGACCAGTTCACTCAGTTCACCAATCTCCACAAACTGTCTTTTTTCTCTACTGCTCTTGGCTACCATATGCCATTTAAGAAGGCCTCATACCCATGTTCATTGCACTCATTACAAATATTTAAACCCAATCAAAGCTGCTCAGCAATTCCTTAACACCTTCTTTGGTGATTCCTCTTCCTACTCACCATCAATATTGCAAATCCTTATTTCTCTCCTTCAACCCCCAACTCTAGTGTCAGCCTCCTCCCTCTCTGCAAATGACTTCACCGTCTACCCTGCAGAGAATATAGAAGCCATGAAGAGCAAGTTTCCCCAACTGCTTTCTTCTTCATCTCTCTACATTTTCACCCATCTTAACCTCCATTCCACCTATTATAAAATGTCCATGGGGACTTCCCTGGTGGCGCAGCAGTTAAGAATCCGCCTGCCAATGCAGGGCACACGGGTTCGAGCCCTGGTCCGGGAAGATCCCACATGCCGCGGAGCAACTAAGCCCGTGTGCCACAACTACTGAGCCTGCGCTCTAGAGCCCGTGAGCCACAACTACTGAGCCCGTGTGCCACAATTACTGAAGCCTGCGCTCCTAGAGCCGGTGCTCCAAAACAAGAGAAGCCGCCGCAATGAGACGCCCACGCACCGCAACGAAGAGTAGCCCCCGCTCACCACAACTAGAGAAAGCCCGCGTGCAGCAACGAAGACCCGACACAGCCAAAAATAAATAAATAAATTAAAAAAAAAAAAATGTCCATGTTACTACCCCTTAATATGTTCTAGGGCCTACACACTGTGTTAAAAGCTCAACTCTATCCTATGCCCAAGCCACGCTGGATACTGGCCAGTTTGCTTTTCTGTCTCTAGGCTCTTGTTTGTGCAATTTCTTTTTCCCGAAATTCTTTTCTCCCTGGGAAATTAAAATTCATCCTTAAGATCCTGCTGAAATGTCACCTCTTCTGTGAAGTAGTCACACACTCAAAGGAAAAAAAAAAAATTCCTTTCCTACTTCTCTAATATTTCCCTCTATTCTGCTAACATAGCACTTATAAACCATATTGTCTAGCTAGTTGTATTCTCTCCCCCATTAAAAGTATTTCCTTGCAGGCAAGACCACGTCTTATTCATCTTTGCATTCCAAGAACTTGGCAAAGACATACCAGGCATTTAATAAATTAACCAAAATGACAGCACCAAATAACATGACAACTAAAGCATTCTGCTGATTTTCCTTCATCTACACATAATTTATCCTTTCTGCTCCTGCTGCCAACACACTAACCCAGGTTCACATCAACCACATCTATTAAACACCACAGCATCTGGTTATCTCTTTGCAAGCTTCTACAACCCCAAAACTCTCGACAAATAATAATAAAACATAGCTTTCATCACAATATGCCCTTGCTCAACCTTTTCCTAATGTTCCCAGATACAAACCTTCCACTCCAAGCTCTCTGTTCATTCTGGTCTTTAAATCTTTGCTTAGGAGCTTTTCCATGCAGGGAGTTTCATGTATCCAAACCCTAATTACACTCCATAATTTATATGAAGTTGATTCAATAAAGATCTTAATCCAAACTGATCTCTCCTCTCAATTGCTACAGCACTTATTGCATTTACTAAACAATCAAGCACTTGCTGTCCACCTGGTTCATAAAATCACAAGCTCCTGGATCTCAACAACTCTCTTGAAAGAAAGGGGGGATGGGGGGTGTTTTAGCATAGTTTTGTGTCCTTTATTAGTGGGTACTCAACAAATACCTCTTGTGGTAACTTGAACTGAATAGTAAAAACTGGTTAAATGAATGACTAATAGTGGTCCCTCTTTGGTCAAAAGCAAAGGACTGACTGTATGGTAAGTGGTAAAACAAGACTGGACTGGGCAGAGTTCATAAAGGAGGTAGTCATAATGAAAAGCACTATGCGACTCTCATTCATTCGGCAAATACCGATGCCTGCGAAGCGCCAGGCACAATTCTAGGTTACGGTGGTGTATATGACAGATACGTCCATGAAGACAGGAAGAGCCATGCCTCCAAAGGCATCTACGTTCTCAGGGTGGAGTGATTAACTCTGAGTCTTTACAGCACATTTTTTGTAACTCAGTGAATGAACCATTAGACGTCCTCCAAAACTATTTCCCAGGTTTAAGAACCCACGTCTGACCATGTTCCAGTGGCAGTCAGCCACAAAACTCTACGTTGGTTCTCTTCCTTAAATTCAGCTGGATCATTACAGGGTGCGGCAGGTAACTTGTCAGTAGGAGTGCCATGTCAGTGAGTGAGTGTGGGCTGGGCCCTGGATGCTCTCGAGACATCTTAGCGCGTGGAGCACTGTCCTCCAGACGAGAACACGGTGCCTGGAGCCAGGGAAATGCACTTAAAAGATTTAGAAGAAAATGTGGATTTGGACCCCTCCTGGTTCACGCCAGAGAGCAAACGGATCAGGGCCGTTTTTTACAGTGAAATCTGGTTTTCATGGGCGGAACCGGAAAGGGGTGTCAGGATTGCCCTCCCAGCCCCCCGGGGCGGGGGATGCTCCTACCGGACTCTGCGTCTTACCCAGACAGGCAGGAAGAGAAGGGGGCCCTGACGGCGGAGGGAGCGGCACCCGACCCCCCGGTGCTGGGTCAGCAGCGGAACTGAGGAGCCGCCTCAGACCCTGGCGTCCACCCGTCCGCTCGTCGGTGCGCCGCCGCCAGGACTGCCCGGCAGCCGCTGCCGAAGGCTTACCGCAAGGCCGGACCGAGCCCGCCTGTGCCGAGGCGGGTCCTCCACAACAGAGATGGGACGGGGCTGGAGCGGACACCGCTACGAGGACGCGCCCCTCGGTCGAGCGGCGAACCGGAAGCGGCGGATCGGCCCCACCGCCCATATCCGGGCACGTGACCAGCCTCCACGCCGGAAATCGGTCGGGTAGAGCCGGAAGGAGTCGCGGCAGTGGCCTTGGCGAGGGCGGGTGGGTAGGTTTCGCCGTAGGGCAGTGTTTAGAACTGGTAGGGGCTGGACCTCGTCGCTCGGAGACTGACTCGGGAGCTGGGGCGTTTGGTGCCTAGTGTTAGTTTCTCTTGAAGAGTTATTTATTCAGCTGTTTTCAGCAGTTCATTTAAGAAGAGATGCGATTACATGTTTTCTTTTTTGCACACGTAAAGCTCTGTTAACTCTAGATACTTGCTGCTTATGGCATGGAGAGTTTAAATGAGTTAAATCAGAATGTGGGGGGGGTGGGACGGGGGGGACCAAGACACCAGCACTTAAAAAATTTTTTTTTTTTACTTTTTTAGGCCCGCAGCATGCGTGATCTTAGTTCCCCCACCAGCGATCGCACTCGCACCCCCTGCAGTGGAAGGGGGGAGTCTTAACCACTGGACCGCCAGGGAAGTTCCCACCAGCACTTTTCACATCTTTGGGGAAAATTCTAATATGCAGCTATGGTGGAGAACCATTGATACAGTGACGTTGGTATTTCAAAAATGTGGTCTGTGGACCAGCTGCTTGGGCATCATCTGGGGGTTCTTTAGAAAATGCAGCCTCTCAGGCTTACTTCAGAGCTACTGAATGGTAATCTACATCTTAACGCCTTAAGATGACGCCTGTGCACGTTTAAGTTTGAGAAGCACAGGTGATGCCAGTGTTGCTGGTTGCAAGGCAAGTGGTTTATTTATTCCATATGTTTGGCACCTGTTTTATGCCAGGCACTTTGATCGAGGTGCAGAGGTGATTCAGACATGAATCTCACCCTGAAGATGTTCCCGGTATGGTAGGGCCAAACAAGGTATACATGCAAATACATATAAAATAAGACAAAATAAATGACCAAAGAGGGATACAGGTCAGGTAAATGTGCTGGTAATTCAGAGGAGCGATTTCTTTGCTCTAGCTCAATAGCGTCCTTTGCAAGGGTTCTTCAGGGACCCATTCAATGCAAGCATTCGTTCATTTGAAAACAGAGCCACCTCAATGCTGGGCACTGTATTAGGTGCTGGAGATACAAAGACAGGGATACCACTAAGAAGGGGACACACCGTCATTGGAGAGACAGAATTAAATAGAGGGATAAATTACAGTCTAGTGTGGTAAAATAACAACAAAAGTAGAAAAAAAGAGATGTAGCACCATAGGAATGCAAAAGAGGGTGTAACTCACTCTGTCAAGATGGATTCACTGAGGAAGGGACAAATGAGCTGTGCAAAGTATCTTTCAGTGTTTAGCTGAAGATATAATTTGGTGGAAAAATCAGCAGACATAGTAGGGACCTGTTTGCTACTGAGATCAATATGCTCTAGTCAATGCTACTTGAAATGCTTTTCAGTTTCATTGAATGACTTCCCTTTTAAGAGCAGGATCTGATCTGATCTTTAGAAAGACCTCTTGGGTCCTTCCTGCTCAGTCCCAGAATGCTTACTGTGAGCACTCTTTATATAACAATTGCATGTGCTATTTTGTCCTTTTTTTTCTTTCTCTTTTCTTCCTTTTTTTTTTTTTTTTTTTTTTTTAACCTGTATGTTTACAGCCCTCTTCAAAGTTGGGAAGTGAATTGCTTTTCAGTAGCCTGGACTTCTTCCCTGAACTCTAGATTTGTTGTTGTTGTTCTCTAGTTTTTCGGTTTTTTAAATTAATTTTTACTGCAATATAGTTGCTTTACAACGTGAACTCCAGATTTGTGTATCCACTGCCTCCCCAACACTTCCACTCAGATGTCCGTTAGGCATCTCAAACTAAAATTTAAAAATTTCTAAAAATTAAATTCTCCTTTCTCCCCTCCCCTCCTGGATTCCCCTCAAAGTAGAGGCTGGAACAAAGGCTTATGTGCAGTATTTTATTTGGGGCTTTGATAGCAGGGAGCAAGAGTGAGAGAAGAGGGAGGGGAAGTAAAACAAGGAAAAGGGAGAGGCAGTATAAGGATGTGTTATTGAGTTCGTCGTCACCATATCTGAATGTTTTCTTGATCCCTTAGGACTTTCTGGGAAGCTTCGTGAGATGATTCGCAAAACTGTCTACTGAAAGCCAGAATGGAAGAGGTATTTATCTGTCAGCTCCTGTCTCCCTTTGATCAAAGGTTAATGCCCCTGGCCATTACCTACTCCACACTTCCCAAATGCACAATTGTGAATGCCAAGCTGACTTCCACATCAGAGGAGTCCTGAGGAAGAAGAGAGGTGCAGTCATGTCGTACTTGCCCAAAGTTCATCAGACTCTCTTCAGAAAAGTTTGCTGCAGCAGTGGTTGGAATAAGAGGCTGAAAGGATTTGAGGTGGTGACAGAGGATACACAGATGCTGTCCATTTCAGCCCACTCTTTTTTTTTTTTAAACTTTGGGTTTGTTTGTTTATTTATTTATTTATTTATTTATTTATTTATTTATTTATTTATTTATGGCTGTGTTGGGTCTTCGTTTCTGTGCGAGGGCTTTCTCTAGTTGTGGCGAGCGGGGCCACTCTTCATCGCGGTGCGCGGGCCTCTCACTATTGTGGCCTCTCTTGTTGTGGAGCACAGGCTCCAGATGCGCAGGCTCAGTAATTGTGGCTCACGGACCTAGTTGCTCCGCGGCATGTGGGATCTTCCCAGACCAGGGCTCGAACCCGTGTCCCCTGCATTGGCAGGCAGATTCTCAACCACTGCGCCACCAGGGAAGCCCTCAGTCCACTCTTTGTACCACTACATCTGCTTGGCCCTTTGTTACGTCTGGTCTTTTACAGAGTCCCTTTCAAGGTGATGGCCACCTACCATCTCTGCGAAGACTTAACATAAGAGAGTTGGTGGAATAAGCTTCAGTCCCTGCTGCTACACTGATGCCAGTACTGTGCTTGTTTTCATTAACTCCCTCCTCTACTATCCATCCTAACCTCCCTTCACCCTGGGCCAGCACATCAGCTGATATAGGTTGTTTCCTCAGCGAGGTAACTGGAACCTTCACCCTCTGTTTACCTTGCTCTGGTTGGGCCATGATTGTGTAATTGCCTGTTCAACTTATCCCTGGGTACAGAAACACCAAGATAAGCCTCAGTTGAATTCCTTCCAGATTTATTCCTCCCTACTGCTATTGTGTAGCAACAATCCCAGATTTTTTTGCCAGTCACAGTTGAGTACTCCCACTACTGTAGTAACTCTTTCCGTTGCTACGTGACTACTGCCATGAGAAACCAAGTAACCAAATGATAGTGAGGGAGTTTCAAGTTCAGTGAAGCATCCTCCACCCAACTCATGGAGAGCTAATTACTGTAATCTACCAAAGCCTAAATTTGGGAGTCAGGAAACACAAATTCTGTGAGTGGGTCACTGGAAGTGATGATAAAACGGGCCAATCCTGCTCCCATTCTGGGGTTTCCAGAGTTATGTCTTTAGCTGTTGGGGACACTCTTTATTGCTTGGTTTTAAGCATTTACCACATCAGAAGCTGGCTACTTCTGAGTGATGAGGGATATGGCAATATCAGTGGAGTCTTTGGTCATGTGTATATTGTCACCTTTTTTTTTAGGAGGAGGCTATAAAATGGATTCCTTGGTTAAAGTAGCATTGATCAGGATACTATAATTCTGGTGTTATGGATGTTGGCAGAGTCACTTCAGGCAGGAAAGACAAACCTAGGAGTCTGTAAATATTTGTACTTCGGGCCACTTCTCTCTATAAACAAAGCTAACAATAAAGAATACTGCTCCCAGCTCTACCAACTGGCAGGATTTCATTTCACCTTTGTTCTTTAAAGCCAGCCCTGAGTGGAGCTATGTGCAACAGCAGTCCAGTTTTTCCTACACACCGACACAATGTGCCAACCCGTCTGTGAACCAGGCTCAAATGTTTTATTCTGAGATAGGTAGTCATAGGGAACTCCAAGAGGGCATAGGAGTGAGCTGAGGAAGATATACCAGTGCTACAGAAGTGCCATGGGAGTCTGAGTCACCCATTCATGTAATTTACAATACTTGTGTCTTCTGGACCTGCTCAGGCTCAGTTCTATACCATTTACAGACTTCAGTGGATTGCTGCTGTACCCATGCACTTATGACTTAGAGGATCTGATAATATCCAGCTCATGATAGTTAGCTCTAGTGTTCCCAATGGAGAATAGTTCTCTGCCTCAGGCATGGCCTTGCAGAACACTAAGGCTCTGTGATGCAACTCTTACTGGGGGCTTTCCAGAGATTTCACACAGGGCTCTTATCCATCACAGATACCTCTAGCACCCTTAGATCTGCGGGAACAAATGGCCTGAGCATTAGGCAACTGGCATCATAGCCCTTCTGGGCAACATATCCAACCGATAGGTACTTTAGTTTTACAATAAATTCATTCCAACACCCTTACTTCTGGGAAACATATTCTGGTAGTTCTTTCATCTCACATAATAAATTCGTTCTAACACTTCTGCTCCCCTGAGTCTTCTGATTCCTTTCTCAATACTCATTCAGAATTGTTCTATAACATCTCATTTAGCACAGGCCATCAGCATAGCCAAGCTTTAAGGAGGCACCAAGGCTTTGTACTAGGACTGGCTCCGGGTGTCCTTGCCAAAACATTAAATCCAGAATCACAGGTGAATGGCCCCATGTCATAAATTCTCACATATCCAGCTTTATAACCTGATTCCTCTGGTTTAGTGCTCTAAATATTCACTCTTACAAATAATCCCCTGGTTTCTATTAGATAGTTTTGCAATTCTTTTTGAGTTCATCTATAATTCAGTGGTTCTCACCTGGGATGATTTTGACTCCCAGGGGACGTTTGGTAATGTCTGGAGACATTTTTGGTTGTCATTACCGAGGGGGTTCTACTAACGTCTAGTGAGTAGAGGGCAGGGATGCTGCTGAACAACTTGCAATACACAGGACAGCTCCACAGCAAAGAATCCAGCCCCAAATGTCACTAGTGCTGAGGTTGAGGAACTCTGGTCTAGACCTCCCTGGAGCAGGGATTGCAATCCCCACATAGGTTTGCTGAGCTCTGACCCTGGTTAGAGGCTTGAGGCAGTGGTCGTTGGGGGAAGATATTGGGAAAATTAAGGTAATAAATTAGGCTCTTGCCTTAGATATATTCTTTGAAGTAGTTCCAGACAAGAAGAGGCTGCTTTCCTTTATCAAGAGAAAGGAGTCTGTTGGCACAGAGGATGACAAAAAATCTGGGGGTTTAAGATTATAAGACATGTGCACACAAATGTCCCCATTCTAGATCTCAAGGTTTCATTATTTTCCTATCAGGGCCCTAGCTTTGACACGGGTAATATTTTAAGGCTGTGCATTTAGACTCCTTTGCCGCTCTGCCACCCTTTTGATTATATGTCGAGGCTGATTTTTAGCACAGTCGGCTCAGTGGCTACTCTGCCCTAGAGGCTTCTGGCTTTCACAGTGTGCCATGATTTGATTGTTGGCTGAACAGAGCCTGTCATTTTTTTTTGTTAAGATCTCCAAAGCAGTTAACAGAAGTCAGCCCACTTTATGACTAGCATTGCTCCATAACGCTCAAGTACCATAGCCACATGTAATTCAATGTTTCATCTTCTGTCTGCACCTCATTCTAATCTACAACAGTAGAGAGTCTTGGTAATTAGCGATGCTACTGTATGCCAGGGGTTGTCACCACTTGCAATTTACCACCAACTACTTAACCACCAGCAGGGGTCCTTATTGTCTTGTGATCAGTGTTGTAGGATCAGCCTCCAAAATCCCATACTGAGGCTTTACATTCTGGAGTCACCTTTTTTTTTTTTTTTTAAATTGGATTATAGTTGCTTTACAACGTTGTGTTAGTTTCTGCTGTACAGCAAAGTGAATCAGCTATATGTATACATATATCCCCTCTTCTTTGGATTTCCTTCCCATTTAGGTCACCACAGAGCACTGAGTAGAGTTCCCTGTGCTATACAGTAGGGTCTCTGGAGTCAATTTTGATGCCCAGTGTTCCCCTGAAAGCAGAGCCCCAAACAAAGGCTTAGGTGCTAGTAGTTTATTTGAGAAAATGAGTTCAGGGAATAGACTAAGGGGCCCAGGGGAAACAAAATAGAGAAAGCGGAAAAGCCAATACAAGGATGCATTATTAAGTTGACAAATGCAGTGGGCGATTTGTTGATTGATACTGTGGAAGCTTCTGAGAAGACTTGGTGAAATGGGTCTCAGAATTCTGTACTGAAGTGAAGAAGAACAAAGAGGAGGCACTTATCTATCGGCTCCGGTCTGCCATTGGTTAAGCTTGCACCACATGCTTCTAATTGTGCATGTGCACTGTGGGCTGGTTTCTGCAGTATCCCATGCTAGAAGCAGGGAGTGAGAGAGGCAAGGTGCTGGAATATTGTTCTTGGGAGATGATCTTGAGGTTGAGGCCTGCACAGAATTGGTCACTGCAGCAACACCTGGAATAAGAGGTGAGGCTGAAAGGACTTAAAATAATGCATGAAAGATTTCTAAACATGGCTTCTCCCTGAGTTTTCTCCATTTGAGTTAATGGTATCTCTATCTTCTCAGCTGCTCAGGCCAGTCCTTGACTTCTCTCTTTCTCTCATATTCTACATCCAATCTCTCAAGAAATCTTACGGGTTCTACCTCTAGAGTATTTCCAGAATCTGATCACTTCTCCCCATCTCCAATGCTACTCTTTCCTTGATTATTGCCGTTTTCTTGTCTCTCCTGAATTACTGCTTATATCCCTACAGTGTATTCTTAACACAGCTGCCAGAGGGATCCCTTTTAAAACATGAGCCATATCATGTTACTCTTTGCCCAGAACCCTCCAGTAGCTTCAGAGTGAAAGTCAGAGTTCTTACAATGACCTACAAGATCCTGCACAATCTCCCCATTTCCCCACCCACCAGGACTTCATCTTCTACTACCCTCCTTGGTCACTCTACTCCAGTTCCTTAGACCTCCTTGTTGTTCCTTGAAAAGTCTAGGCAAGCTGGACTTTTGCTCTTGCTTTTCCCTCTGCTTGAAATGTTTTTCCATTAAATATCTTCATGGCTCACTACTGCATCCCTTTCATGTCTTTGCTCAAAGGTTACCTCAATGAGGCCTTCCATGATAGACCTATTTAAAATAGTGCCCCAACCTAGCATTCTTTGTCTTTCATTTTTGCTTTGTTTTTCTTCATGGTTCTTATTACATCCTGCAATACTATGGCATTATATCTGATATATATATATATATCAGATATAATGCCATATATATATATATATATATATATATAGTTAACATATGTTATTTGTTTATTTGTTAACTTATTCTTTCCCTTTCACCAGAATGAAGCCTTATGAAGACAAAGACTTCTGTTTTGCTCACTGATGTATTCCCAGTTCCTAGAACTCATATCAATTCACTTATTATGTTCTCTGTACTATCCTAAGCATTTTACATGTATTAACTACTTTGGTCCTATGAGGTGGGAATCTTTATTATCCTTATTTTAAAGATTAGAAAATGGCACAGATTATTTAGCCCAAAGACATATAGTAGGCACATAGTAGTATTTCACTGAATATCTCTTTATATTACTATAGTTCTCTGCATAAAGTACACTTGGAAAGCAACATAAGACGGTGGAAAGAACATGGTTGCTGGGGTTGTGCAGACCTGGGTTCAAATCTGGTCTTTACTGGTTCAGTGATCACAGGGCAGATTACTTAACACTTCTGAGCTTGAGTTTCCTCATCTGTAAATTCAAAATTATAAATGCCATCTTTTGGGACTGTCCTGCAATTCGCTGAGATATATTTTTTGTAAAGCACTTGCACATTACTCGGCACATAGTAAGCACCCAATAAATGGTAGCTATTATTTATATGCAGGTTGGTTAGAAGATTAAATTGGGTAGATTTATGTTCTCAAAAGACATGAAATAGTCACTCAGGCCCTGCAGTCCTGCTTCCTTTTCATAGGCAGAAGGCCACATATATTAACATATATCATATATGAAGCAATCTCATATTTGGATACCATGGAATAAATTTTTCATTGTTAATGAGCTCCAAGGGAAAAGTTTCTTCTAAATGGCCAGGAGTAGTGAGTATTGATGTTTGAACAATATTGGCAAAAATGAAATTGGTTCAAGATGGTGGAGTAGAAGGATGTGCTCTCACTCCCTCTTCCAAGAGCACCAGAATCACAACTAACCGCTGAACAATCATCGGCAGGAAGACGCTGGAACTCACCAAAAAAGTTACCCCACCTCCAAAGACACAGGAGAAGCTGCAATGAAATGGTAGGAGGGGTGCAATCACAATAAAATCAAATCCCATAACTGCTGGGTGGGTGACTCACAAACTGGAGAACAATTATACCACAGAAGTCCACCCACTGGATTGAAGGTTCTGAGCCCCACGTCAGGCTTCCCAACCTGGGGTCTGGCAATGGGAGGAGGAATTCCCAGAGATTCAGACTTTGTAGGATAGCAGGATTTGATTGCAGGACTTCAACAGGACAGGGGGAAACAGAGAGTCCACTCTTGGAGGGCACACTCAAAGTAGGGTGCACATCAGGACCCAAGGGGAAGGAGCAGTGATCCCATAGGAGACTGAACCAGACCTACCAGCTAGAGTGTTGGAGGGTCTCCTGCAGAGGCAGGGGGTGGCTGTGGCTCACCGCAGGGACAAGGACACTGACAGCAGAAGCTCTGGGAAGTACTCCTTGGCATAAGCCCTCCTGTACTCCACCATTAGTCCCACCAAAGAGCCTGTAGCCTCCAGTGCTGGGTCACCTCAGGCCAAACAACCAACAGGGAGGGAACTCAGCCCCACCCATCAGTAGACAAGTGGATTAAAGTTTTACTGAGCTCTGCCCACCAGAGCAACACCCAACTCTACCCACCACCAGTCCCTCCCATCCGGAAGCTTGCACAAGCCTCTTAGATAGCCTCATCCACTAGAGGGCAGACAGCAGAAACAAGAAGAACTACAATCCTGCAGCCTGTGGAATGAAAACCACAGCCACAGAAAGGTAGACAAAATGAAAAGGCAGAGGACTATGTACCAGATGAAGGAACAAGACAAAACCCCAGAAAAACAGCTAAATGAAGTGGAGATAGGCAACCTTCCAGAAAAAGAATTCATTATAATGATAGTGAAGATAATCCAGGACCTCAGAAAAAGAATGGAGGAAAAGACTGAGAAGATGCAAGAAATGTTTAACGAAGACCTAGAAGAATTAAAGAACATACACCTAGGTAGGAATTAAAGAACAAACAGAGATGAACAATACAGTAACTGAAAAGAAAAATACACTGGAAGGAATCAATAGCAAATAACTGAGGCAGAAGAACGGATAAGTGACCTGGAACACAGAATGGTGGAATTCACTACTGTGGAACAGAATAAAGAAAGAAGAATGAAAAGAAATGAAGACAGACTAAGAGACCTCTGGAACAACATTAAACGCACCAACATTTGCATTATAGGGGTCCCAGAAGGAGAAGAGAGAGAGAAAGGACCTGAGAAAATATTTGAAGATATTATAGTCAAAAAATTCCCTAACATGGGAAGGGAAATAGCCACCCAAGTCCAGGAGGCATAGAGAGTCCCAGGCAGGATAAACCCAAGGAGAAACATGCCGAGACATATAGTAATCAAACTGACAAAAAATAAAGACAAAGAAAAATTATTAAAAGCAACAAGGGAAAACGACAAATAACATACAAGGGAACTCCCATAAGATTAACAGCTGATTTCTCAGCAGAAACTCTACAAGCCAGAAGGGAGTGGCATGATATATTTAAAGTGATGAAAGGGAAGAAACTACAACCAAGATTACTCTACTCGGCAAAGATCTCATTCAGATTCGATGGAGAAATCAAAAGCTTTACAGATAAGCAAAAGCTAAGAGAATTCAGCACCACCAAACCAGCTCTACAACAAATGCTAAAGGAACTTCTCTAAGTGGGAAACACAAGAGAAGAAAAGGACCTACAAAAACAAACCTAAAACAGTTCAGAAAATGGTAATAGGAACATACGTATCAATATTTACCTTAAATGTGAATGGATTAAATGCTCCAACCAAAAGACACAGGCTTGCTGAATGGATACAAAAACAAGACCCATATATATGCTGTCTACAAGAGACCCATTTCAAACCTAGGGACACATACAGACTGAAAGTGAGGGGATAGGAAAAGATATTCCATGCAAATGGAAATCAAAAGAAAGCTGGAGTAGCAATACTCATATCAGATAAAATAGACTTTAAAATAAAGTATGTTATAAGAGACAAGGAAGGACACTACACAATGATCAAGGGATCAATCCAAGAAGAAGATATAACAATTATAAATATATATGCACCCAACATAGGAGCACCTCAATACATAAGGCAAATGCTAACAGCTATAAAAGAGGATATCGACAGTAACACAATAATAGTGGGGGACTTGAACACCTCACTTACACCAATGGACATATCATCCAGACAGAAAATTATAAGGAAACACAAGCTTTAAATAATGACACAATAGACCAGACAGATTTAATTGATATTTATAGGACATTCCATCCGAAAACAGCAGATTACACTTTCTTCTCAAGTGCACATGGAACATTCTCCAGGATAGATCACATCTTGGGTCACAAATCAAGCCTCGGTAAATTTAAGATAATTAAAATCATATCAAGTATCTTTTCTGATCACAATGCTATGAGATTAGAAATCAATTACAGGGGAAAAAACGTAAAATACACACACACATGGAGGCTAAACAGTACGTTTCTAAATAACCAAGAAATCACTGAAGAAATCAAAGAGGAAATCAAAAAATACCTAGAGACAAATGACAATGAAAACACGATGATCCAAAACCTATGGGATGCAGCAAAAGCAGTTCTAAGAGGGAAGTTTATAGCTATACAAGCCTACCTCAAGAAACAAGAAAAGTCTCAAATAAACAATCTAACCTTATGCCTAAAGGAACTAGAGAAAGAAGAACAAACAAAACCCAAATTCAGCAGAAGGAAAGAAATCATAAAGATCAGAGCAGAAATAAATGAAATAGAAACAAAGAAAACAATGGCAAAGATCAATAAAACTAAAAGCTGGTTCTTTGAGAAGATAAACAAAATTGATAAACCATTAACCAGACTCATCAAGAAAAAGAAGGAGAGAACTCAAATCAATAAAATTAGAACTGAAAAAGGAGAAGTTACAACAGACACTGCAGAAATACAAAGCATCCTAAGAGACTACTACCAGCAACTCTATGCCAATAAAATGGACAACCTGAAAGAAATGGACAAATTCTTAGAAAGGTATAACCTTCCAAGACTGAACCAGGAAGAAATAGAAAATATGAACAGACCAATCACAAGTAATGAAATTGAAACTGTGATTAAAAATCTTCCAACAAACAAAAGTCCAGGACCAGATGGTTTCACAGGTGAATTCTATCAAACATTTAGAGAAGAGCTAACACCCATCCTTCTTAAACTCTTCCAAAAAATTGCAGAAGAAGGAACACTCCCGAACTCATTCTATGAGGCCACCATCACCCTGATACCAAAACCAGACAAAGATACAAAAAAAAAAAAAAAAAAAGAAAATTACAGACCAATATCACTGATGAAAATAGATGCAAAAATCCTCATCAAAATACTAGCAAACAGAATCCAACAACACATTAAAAGGATCACACACCATGATCAAGTGGGATTTATCCCAGGGATGCAAAGATTCTTCAATATACGCAAATCAATCAATGTGATACACCATATTAACAACTTGAAGAATGAAAACCATATGATTATCTCAACAGATGCAGAAAAAGCTTTTGACAAAATTCAACACCCATTTATGATAAAAACTCTCCAGAAAGTGGGCATAGAGGGAACCTACCTCAACGTCATAAAGGCCATATACGACAAACCCAACAACAAACATCATTCTCAATGGTGAAAAACTGTAAGCATTTCCTCTAAGATCAGGAACAAGACAAGGATGTCCACTCTCATCACTATTATTCAACATAGTTTTGGAAGTCCTAGCCACGGCAATCAGAGAAGAAAAAGAAATAAAAGGAATACAAATTGGAAAAGAAGAAGTAAAACTATCACTGTTTGCAGATGACATGATACATACATAGATAATCCTAAAGATGCCACCAGAAAACTACTAGAGCTAATGAATTTGGTAAAGTTGCAGGATACAAAATTAATGCACAGAAATCTCTTGCATTCCTATACACTAACAATGGAAGATCAGAAAGAGAAATTAAGCCAACAATACCATTCACCACTGCAACAAAAATTAAAATACCTAGGAATAAACCTACCTAAGGAGGTAAAAGACCTGTACTCAGAAAACTATAAGACACTGATGAAATAAATTAAAGATGACACAGATGGAGAGATATACCATGTTCCTGGATTGGAAGAATCAATATTGTGAAAATGACTATACTACCCAAAGCAATCTACAGATTCACTGCAATCCCTATCAAATTACCAATGACATTTTTTACAGAACTGGAACAAAAAATCTTAAAATTTGTATGGAGACACAAAAGACCCTGAATAGCCAAACCAGTCTTGAGGGAAAAAAGTGGAGCTGGAGGAATCAGACTCCCTGACTTCAGACTATACTACAAAGCTACAGTAATCAAGACAATATGGTACTGGCACAAAAACAGAAATATAGATCAATGGCACAGGATAGAAAGCCCAGAGATAAACCCATGCACCTATAGTCAACTAATCTATGACAAAGGAGGCAAGGATATACAATGAAGAGAAGACAGTCTCTTCAATAAGTGGTGCTGGGAAAACTGGACAGCTACATGTAAAAGAATGAAGTTAGAATACTCCCTAACACCATACACAAAAATAAACTCAAAATGGATTAAAGACCTAAACGTAAGACCAGACACTATAAAACTCTTAGAGGAAAACATAGGAAGAACACCCCTTGACATAAATCACAGCAAGATCTTTTTTGACCCACCTCCTAGAGTAATGGAAATAAAAACAAAAATAAACAAGTGGGACCTAATGAAACTTCAAAGCTTTTGCACAGCAAAGGAAACTATAAACAAGATGAAAAGACAACCTTCAGAATGGGAGAAAATATTTGCAAACGAATCAATGGACAAAGGATTAATCTCCAAAATATATAAACAGCTCATGCAGCTCAATATTAAAAAAACAAACAACCCCATCCAAAAATGGGCAGAAGACCTAAATAGACATTTCTCCAAAGAAGACATAACAGATGGCCAAGAAGCACATGAAAAGCTGCTCAGCATCACTAATCATTAGAGAAATGCAAATCAAAACTACAATGAGTTATCACCTCACATCAGTTAGAATGGGCATCGTGAGAAAATCTACAAACAACAAATGCTGGAGAGGGTGTGGAGAAAAGGGAACCCTCTTGCGCTGTTCGTGGGAATGTAAATTGATACAGCCACTATGCAGAACAGTATGGAGGTTCCTTAAAAAACTAATAATAGAATTACCATATGACCCAGCAATCCCACTCCTGGGCATATACCCAGAGAAAACCATAATTCAAAAAGAGACATGCACCCCAGTGTTCATTGCAGCACTATTTACAATAACCAGGTCATGGAAGCAACCTAAATGTCCATCGACAGATGAATGGATAAAGAAGATGTGGTACATATATAGAATGGAATATTACTTATCCATAAAAGGGAATGAAATTGGGTCATTTGTAGAGACGTGGATGGACCTAGAGACTGTCATACAGAGTGAAGTAAGTCAGAGGAAAACAAATATCCTATATTAATGCATATATATATGGAACCTAGAAAAATGTTACAGATGAACTGGTTTGCAGGGCAGAAATAGAGACACAGATGTAGAGAACAAATGTATGGACACCAAGGGGGGAAAGCGGGGTGGGTGGTGGTGGTGGGATGATTTGGGAGATTGGGATTGACATATACGCACGAATATGTATAAAATAGATAACTAATAAGAACCTGTTGTATAAAAAAATAATAATAAAATAAAAACTTTAAAACGTATTGGCAAAATTACCCAACAATATTGGCAGGAAGTTGTTTCCTCAGGGAAATCACTCTTGATACCTGCACCAATAAAGCAGAGGTGTGAAGCTTGTGGAGACTTGATCTCAGAGCACTCAGAATAACCTGCACTCATTTCACCCATTTGGAGGGACGGGGGAGTCCCTTTTCCTCATTTTGAAAGCCCTGAAGGAGAAGGACAGAAGTGTCCTACTGAACACAGAGCTCTGCCTGATGAAGTACCAACAGCTGGGCAGCGCCACTAGCTTTGAGGACTTTGGTGAGAAACCCCGCAGATCTCACGGAAGTGGATTGAGGCATAGCCCACTTTTACTGCAGTCCCAACTGCCGTTAATTTAAGTCTAATTGACTTTAATTTGAGTGTGAGGCCAAGGGATCTCTATATTTTGAAGAAATCATATGGGTTTATTTAATCTCATTTTTTCCTTATCCCTAATTTTGGGAACTTTTTATTATGTCAATTACTTTGGTATTTCTCTTTTCTATTTCTTAGCATTGTTTTCTTATAACTCAATTATGCACATTCCTGTCTAAGGAAGGAAGAACAATTTTTCAGAGACGTCAGACCATTAGTATCAACACAAAGAACGCCAAGAAAATTTTTTTGGAACAAGGAGGATTACAGTGCTCCACTTTCCAGATTCTTTCATTATAAATGGCTTTAACAGTGACTGGATGAGAGAAGAGCTTCTGCTATTATGCACATAAAGCAATCAGTGTTTGTTTTGGTTTTATTAGAAACAGATGTAAATATCCCCACAGAATACTTTCCATTTCTTTGCAGCTTTATAGAAGGAAGTCAGGAGACACTGAGGATGGTAATTACCTGTATTGCTATTAATTAAATAAATACTAAAAATAGATATTAACTAGATATAGATACACATCTGAAAAACATAGAAAAGTAATACAATAAGGCATACGAATACTATAAGGAAGGCAGAGGTTGGCTTGCAGAATCGCATTGCATCTCCAAGCTTTTTAAATGCAGTTGCCTTATTCAATGTACATATTGTAGGGTGATATTATAATAAAAGGCACAGTGCTAAGCTCCCTATTTACGTTTGGAGAGATTCTCTCAGAAGTGCAGAGATCATCTCTCACCTAATTTGGAATCTCTTCTGGGAATTGACTACCATGGACAAAAATACACCACATATTGTGGCTTGAAGTGGAGGTTAATGATTCTCAGGGTGACTTCTTTAATACACTCACGTCAAGCCTTGGACACAATCTTTTTCTCCTCTTTGTACTTGGGGAATTCAGGAGCAATGCTGTTGGCAAGCCTAGACCTGCACCCTAGAAGTGTAAGCAAATCAAGATAAATATTAATGGTTTGACTGTGTTCATTTTTTAAAATAAATTTGTTTATTTTTTATTTATTTATTTTTGGCTGCGCTGGGTCTTCGGTGCTGCGGAGGCTTTCTCTAGTTGCAGCAAGCGGGGGCTACTCTTCATTGCGGTGTGTGGGCTTCTCATTGCGGTGGCTTCTCTTGCTGCGGAGCACGGGCTCTAGGCGCTCGGGCTCAGTAGTTGTGGCTTATGGGCTCTAGAGTGCAGGCTCAGTAGTTGTGGTGCACGGGCTTCGTTGCTCTGCAGCATGTGGGATCTTCCCAGATCAGGGCTCGAACCTGTGTCCCCTGCATTGGCAGGCAAATTCCCAACCACTGGGTCACCAGGGAAGTCCCTGACTGTGTTCATTTTTACGGAAAATCAGATTTAATGTTGGCTATTCTAACTGCTTTAAACTTATATCCTTTCTTTGTCCCAAAGAGTTATGAAATTGTTTACCATTTGTATGGATAAAATTCAGTGGGACGATATATTGTCACATATACTAAGTCATAAGTGTTTAAACAGCAGTCAGTAAGTAACCTTCTGGTAAGTGGCACTTAAACTGTACAAAGATAAGGTTTTGCTGTTGCCATTGTTACTTAGTGACAGGTAGTGTAGATCATTAATTTTTACCATTAATGAAGGCCCTTGAGGGTCAAGGGCTTTCTACGAGAGTCCCCAAGACTGTTTTTTTCCCTAGAATTGTATATAAACTCTGGGACTTCTATAATAAGCTTGTTACCTATTTTTCCACAGACTCTTCAGGCAAAATATTTAAAGTTGGTAGCAAAAAAGGGATAGTCAAACCATGAAATAGAAAAGCATGATTGTTAGGAGAAATTCAATAAAAGTGATCTGCTGTAAGCTGTTCAGTCTGAAATGGTTATGTTAGAACAACTTACAAAAACTTGATATTAAGACTAGCTAGCCATCACTAAAAAGTTAGTTTACCTGGAACAATTTCCATCAGCATGGTTGAAATAAAAGATTTCTTTCTGAAAGCTGCGGGTGTCTACAAAATTTATTTTATGTTTTCTTGACAACGAAACATAAATGGGGCTTGTCAATATTTGCATTGGTGGAGAATTACAGTACAGGTATTTCTATTTGGCTTAACATTCTCAGCAATGTTAATTTTGGGGATAGTTTATGGTTTTTAGGTTGTCTTGTTATTTGTTTAAGGGTGGGAAATTTGAAAGCACAGTGGATTGTTCATTTTCTTTACATTTTCAATTATTTTTTTTAACTTAAAAAATTGTGTTGAAGTACATGTAACATAAAATGTACCTTCTTAACTATTTTTAAGTGTACAGTTCAGTGGCATTAAGTACATTCACATTGTTGTGCAACCATCACCACCATCCATCTCCATGACTCTTTTCATCTTGCAAAACTGAAACTCATTAAACAATAACTCCTCATTTCCCCTCTCCCAGTCCCTGACAATCACTATTCTACTTGTAGTGAAGTTTTCTTTAAATAGGATTTTTGGGATAGAGATTTAGATGATTAAAATATATTAGATAAGATTTAAAAATTTGTTTTTTTTAAGTACCCCTACAGTATCAGGGAAGTAATGAATTCATAATTTCTTGGCTCAAATTTCCCCTAGAAGGTGAAAATGGTTGCTCTCAGCTCATGAATAAGCTACTCTTATAGAATGTGGAAACAAGTAGCCAAAGTGTCCCAGCAGTTTTCCTTTATCAGGACTTGGCTCTACTTACCACTAAATTGAAAGTTTTCAATCTTCTCCCACAACCAGACTTCCAGGGTAACAAGTCAATGGACTTTCAGGATCATACACTTATTTGCTACTTGCTTAAGGATAAAAAAAAAAATGTACCATTTGCAAATGAGAAGTATGGCAACTATCAAAGTAATGCCTTTAAAATGTAGGTCTCTGTTACAAAAAAAAATCTGGTCTTCTAAACAAAATCTCTTTTGTTTAGAAAACAAAACACATTTATATTTATAAGACCTCTATTGGGGCAGGCAGTGTACTTTTTTTCAGATATATATATAATTTTCCATTATAGTTTATTACAATATATTGAGTATAGCTCCCTGTGCTATGCAGTAAATCCTTGTTGCTTATTTATTTTATATATAGTAGTTTGTTTCTGTTAATCCTGTACTCCTAATTTATTCCTCCCCTGCTCCCTTTCCCCTTTGGTAACCATAAATTTGTTTCCTATGTCTGTGAGTCTGTTTTTGATTTTTGATTACATAGATTCATTTGTACTATTTTTTAGATTCCACATACAAATGATATAATGTTTGTCTTTCTCTGCCTGACTTACTTTACTTAGTATAATATTCTCAAGGTCCATCTATGTTGCTGCAAATGGCAATATTTCATTCTGTTTTATGGCTAATATTCTATTGTATATATATATATGTGTACACATATATACTGTATATGTATGTGTGTGTGTATGTGTATATATATATATATATATATATATATATATTTATATACCACAAAGAGATGTGGAGTAAACCTGAATTCAACCTGAAGCTTGGTGCCCAACCCAGCCCAGTCTAGCCCAGCCTAGCCTACATCAGCCATATTCCAGCAAACCTAAAGATATATGAGCTAGAGCTAAATGCTTGTTGTTTATAAGCCACTCCAACTTAGAGTTGCTTGTTATATGGCATTATTGTGAAAATAGCCAGCTGATACAAAGAGATGCTCAGAATGTAGTCAAGTGGGAGTGTGGACAATTGCTAGAGTGTGTGCCAGTTCACTGGTACTCTCTATGAGTGCAGATGGGAGTTTATGAAGGAGGGAGCTTGCCCCAACCATTCCACAACTCAACAGAGTGGCCTGAAATTGTAGATTTCACCTGCAAATTCCCTGGTGGCACAACGGTTGAGAGTCCGTCTGCAAATGCAGGGGACACGGGTTCGAGCCCTGGTCCAGGAAGATCCCACATGCTGTGGAGCAACTGGGCCTGTGTGCCACAGCTACTGAGCCTGCGCTCTAGAGCCCGCAACCCACAACTACCGAGCTTGTGCACCACAACTACTGAAGCCCTTGTGCCCTAGAGCCCGCGAGCCACAACTACTGAGCCCGCATGCTACAACTACTGAAGCCCGCATGCCTAGAGCCTATGTCATCTCAATTAATTTTTGTCAATGATAGGGATAATTCTCCTTTAGATATGACCCTCTTGTGTGGTGTACAACCTGAATGACTATATGGGTGATCCTGCTAGTCTTGGCTACTAGGCACTAGGAGTTTCAAACTGATTGCAGTGGCTTAGGTGAAAAAGGAGTAAAAGAAAAAATATACGACAGAGTCTAGAGAATTAAAGACATTTTGGCTTGCACATAAATTAAACTTTAAAAGAGTAGTGGGAAAAAAGAACACAGAGAAGGCAAAGGTAAGAGAGAGAAGAAGCATAACATAACGCTAATGTGATCCGATTTTCAGTAAGTACCTAAAAAGTCAGATTTCCTTTGCAAGGCTTACATGTCAAGAAAGCAAATACACATATCTTGAGTGCCTCCAGTGTACAATCCAAACATAAATAAGACTCTATCTTTATTCTCTCTTTAAAGACATCACTCCAATATGGGATGTGGTCACTTTTGTTGACCACATTCTGAACTTTTTACCTGAGAAGCAAACACGTGAGCTATATGGATAGTTTTTTATTAGTTCGAGAGGGCAAAGTGAGACTTGGCATAGGACATATGAGATTTTTCAAGCATATCCTCATTTGAACTGCCTGCTTTGATAAAAGGTATTTTTACCTGTTGTCCTAACTATAGGGCATTTCCCATTTTCAGCATAACTAGATAAAGCAGCGACTTGGTTTCAGGGAGGGAGATGCAGCTAACTCATTTTTCCACAATTTGATACTATCTGTATACGATGGCCTTCTTCATCTTTTAGCTGCTTCATAGAAATCAACTCAAATAGGTCTTATTTTTTTTTAAAAATTTAATCTTACAGAGCAATTGCAAATATAGTAGAGAGAGCTCCCATACACTCTTGGCCCAGCTTTTCCCAAAGCTAATATCTTGCATAACCATAGTCAAATTATCAAAACTAAGAAATTAACTTTAGTATAATATCACTAAGTAAATTACAGATCTTATTCAGATTTCTAAAGTTTCTCTACCAATATACTTTTTCTGTTGTAGGCTCCAATCCAGGACCCCACATTGCATTTAGTTGTCATGTCCCCTTAGGTGTCCTCCAATCTGTTTCTCAGTGTTATGGATTGAATTGTTACACCCCACTCCTCGCCCTCCCCCATTCATGTTTTGAAGTCCTAATCCCCAGTATCTCAGAATATGACCTTACTTGGACATAAGGTCTTCAGAGAGGTAATTAAAATGAGATCATTAAAGTGGGCTCTAATGCAATATGACTCTTTGCAATATGACTCTTCCTCATAAAAAGAGGAAATTTGGACACAGATACATGCACAGAGGGAAGATCATGTGAAGACACTAGGAGAAAATGGCCATTACAAGCCATCTTGTAGAGAGAGAGGTACCTGGAATAGATTCTTTCCTCACAGCTCTGGCCAGATAATTGAAAAAAGTCAATTAAGTCAGGAAGTTATACAAATATACACACCTTATACTTTTGTTTCCTTTACTTTCCTTCCCTTTGCCTGGCTCAGAAAGCTGACCTTATTGTTATTTCATTTTTATTTACTTTATTGTAATTATTTTTTCTTTTTACCTTTGACCGCCTTCACCCATTTCTCCCACCACTGCCCCTGGCAACCACCAGTCTGTTCTCTGTATCTATGAGCTTTTTTCTTTCTTCCTTTTTTTAAGATTCCACATATAAGAGAGATCATCTGGTATTTATCTTTCTCTGTCTGACCTATTTCACTTAGTATAATGTCCTCGAGATCCATCCACGTTGTAGCAAATGGCTAGATTTCACTCTTTTTTTATGGCTGAATAATATTCCACTGTATGTGTGTGTGTGTGTGTGTGTGGTATGTGTGCATGTATGTCACATTTTCTTTATCCATTCATCTATCTATGGTTGTTTCCATATCTTGACTATCATAAATAATGCTGCAGTGAACATATGGGGTATATATATCTCTTCGAGTTAGTGTTTTCATTTTCTGGGTATTTAAAAATACCCAGAAGTGGAATTGCTGGATCATATGTTAGTTATATTTTTAGTTTTTTGAGGAACTTCCATACTGTTTGCACCAATTTACATTCCTACCAACAGTGCATGAGAGTTTCCTTTTCTCCACATCCTCACCAACACTTGCTATTTCTTGTCTTTTTGGTAGTGGCCATTTTAAATGGTGGGAGGTGATATCTCACTGTGGTTTTGATTTGCATTTCCCTGATGATTAACGATGTTGAGCACCTTTTTATGTGCCTGTTGGCCATCTGAATGTCTTCCTTGGAAAAATGTCTATTCAGATCTTTTGCCCATTTTTTAATTGGATTGCTTAGTTTTTTGCTCTTGAAGTGTATGAGTTCTTTATGTATTTTGGATATTAGCCCCTTATCAGATCTAAGATTTGCAAATGTTTTCTACCATTCACTAGGTTGCCTTTTCATTTTGTTACAACAGCCATTTTGTTATGTTTCAAGAGTAGTAACTTACAGAATGTCCCTCAATTTGGATTTGTCTGATGTTTTCTCACAATTAGACAAAGTTTTGGATTTGGGGGAAGAATAGCACAGAGGTGATGTGCCTTTCTTGAATAAAAGGATACTTTGAGGCTATGAAAATGTTCTATTTCTCCTTAAACTTTCATTCACTAATTTAACACACATTTATTGATCTTACCTGCAGCAATTATTACTATGGTGTTTTGATGGTGACTCTCTATTTCTCTCATTTTTCTACACTTACTAGTTTTCCTCATTCCTTCTACTTCTCTTATTTGGAATTATACCATAAGGAAGAATTATCCCTTCTTTCCTCATTCATTCATTTTTGTCAGTATGGACTCAGATATTTACTTTATTCTTGTTTTGTTGTTCAAATTGTTCCAGTGCTGGTCATTGGGAACTATTTAAAGTTCTCTCCTGTGTATTTTTGCTCTCATTCTTTTTTTTTCTTTTCTTTCTTTCTTTCTTTTTCTTTTTTTAAGAATTTTTTTTTTTTATTTTTATTTATGGCCATGTTGGGTCTTCGTTTCTCTGCGAGGGCTTTCTCTAGTTGCGGCAAGCGGGGGCCACTCTTCATCGCGGTGCGCGGGCCTCTCACTATCGCGGCCTTTCTTGTTGCGGAGCAAAGGCTCCAGACGCGCAGGCTCAGTAGTTGTGGCTCACGGGCCCAGTTGCTCCGCGGCATGTGGGATCTTCCCAGACCAGGGCTCGAACCCGTGTCCCCTGCATTGGCAGGCAGATTCTCAACCACTGCGCCACCAGAGAAGCCCTCTTTCTTTCTTTCTTTCTTTTTTTTTTGAGCACTTTCTTATCCTCTGGCACCTAGATGTTCTGGGCTCATCTAGTATTTTCCTTGCCCCAGCCATTCTCAAGTAACTCTGCCTCCTTTTATAAGAGAATGGTATTTCAAAATGATCTTCAACCTTTGCTTCAGAATGATAGATGTAAGTATTTAAAAATGTCTTATTATGAAAAATTAAAAACATACACAAAAGTAGAGAGACTGGTATAATAAACTCCAATGGATTCATCACCCAGTTTCAATAATGGCTATAACAATCCTATTTTACATTGTTCTCCATTTTTAATTCCTGCAACATTGGACAATAAATCCCCACTTCATGCCATATCACCAGTAAATATCCTAGTATCTAACTGTCTTGTCTAATTTATAAAGACTTTTATAAAACATACTCATCACAGCCTTGTAACATTTAAGAAAATTAACCATTGTTCCTTACTATCTAATACCCTCCAAATTCAAATTTCCCTGTTTCAGTCTTTTTATACGTGGGATATTCAAATCAGGGTCCACACCAGGTCCCTGGATAGCCTCCAACATGCTATATTTGGATGTTATATTTCTTGTCTCTTTTATATTAAGAAATAAGATAATAATAAACAGTTTTCCTACCCCTTCCCCCAACACACTTAAAAAAATTGATTTGTAGAGAAACTGAGTCATTGGTGCTATAGAATTTCACATTCTGTATTTGCATGCCATTTAGCTTATTCCTTCATTTCCCATATTTCTTAAAACTCAGTAACTAAACCTAGAAGACTGATTAGATTCACATTCATCTTTTAGATAGGACTCCTTCATTGATGGTGCTTATGTACTTCTTACCACATCACATCATGAGCACTTCAGGCTGGCTGACCCACTTTTGGTGATACTAAGATTGCTCATTGGGTTCGGGTAGAGTCAGCCTGCTCCCTCCATTATAAAATTCCCCATAACCTTTCACCTAATGGTTTTTAACATTCATTGATAATTTTTGCCTAAATCCATTATTTCATTAGAGATTGAAAAATGGTAATTTTCTAGTTCTATCATTCCTACAGCACTCACTATTTGGAATTCTTCTTTAAAAGTTCCCCTTATCATGTGTCACCTGAAATACAGTTCCTACGGGAACGGCAAGATACATGCTTGAGTCTATCCTTTACTTGTCTATTTTCAGATATTTCAATGACGACAAATGATATATTTTTGTTAGTATTGTAAATTCATGAACTTAAGTATATCTGCTGTGCTTCATTCTAGTATAGTCATTTTCCTGTTATGCTCAAATTGTCTCGTCTTAGGCCAGTGGGAGCTACTTCAAGTTGGCTCCTGTGTCCTTGGACTGACCCCAGTTGACTTTGATAGCTTCCTTTCTTCCTGGTACATCAAGATGTCCCATGTTCATCTGGTACATTTTCTGTCCCAGACCTGGAATCAGTAATTTCTTTAAATAGTCTCCAGTCTTTTCAGTGGGAGATGGTATTTGCAGAACACTCTTGCATGCCAAGATGCTCATGCCTCATGATGTCTTTGCTTCATGGTTTCAGTAGACAAATCTAGAAAATGCATGCTTTTTTTTAAAAAAAAGAGGAGTTTATATTAGTAAGTTTATATTACCATTTCCAGTTAAATTTACTGTTACCGGGCTTTAATTTTACTTGTACGTTCCCTCTGTTAAGCTTAAAATCTCGGTTTCTAATGACATTAACGTGATAACATGTGTTTAATCTTACAATACTCACACTCCTATGATACTGTAAAAATAACACTACCAATATTACTAACAATTAAGCTTCTGCATATGGTTTTAGGTTTGATGGATTTTGACAAGTGTATACAGTCATGTAACCACCACCATAAACAAGATATTTCTGAATATACAAATGGACAATGGCCAGATTATATATAAAAATAGAACTCTGCCCCACCACCTGCAGCAACCAGCTGAGGAAGCCAAACTAGTATGTTCAGTAACCAGTCCAGGAAGTCAAACTACTATCTGTAGCAATCAATCTAGAAAGCCTAATAATAGCCCCTGTAGTAATGGGCCCCAAACGACCAGGACTTGATTAATAACCCAGCTTCCCTAATTTTGGCCCCCACTTCTGACTTAGGACCAACTATAGAGAAAGCCATATACATACCTTTAACCAATCACCTAGTATGCTCGGGTTCTTGTTAGCCTGCCAACACCTCCCCCATGCCAATGACCTCCAATCAGGCCTCTTCCTCTAAAGATGGATATTCGGACTATTTGAAATATTTCTCTCTTGCAAACAATGTCACATGCCTTATGCATTTGTCATTCTGTATCTTTGCCAAAGTACCTTTGGGATACCTTTGAGTCATAGAAATAAAATAAAATTTCCATATCAAAGAGTAAATGCATACGTAGTTCTGCAAGATATTCTCAAATTCCTCTCCTATCAGATTTGTACTCTCTTGCATTTCCAACAGCCGTGAATGAGGGGAACTGTTTTCCCATTCCCGATTGAATATTGTCAAAGTTTTGAATTTTTTCCAATAGAGAGGTGAGAAACAGGATCACACTGTATATTTAATTTGTATTTCTCCTATTATGGGCAAGGTTAAGCATCTTATCATATGTTTAAGTGTCATTTGCAATTCTTTTTTATGTATGTATCTTTTACTAATTTTTCAGCAAATTGCAGTTAGTTTTTTTAACTCTTCAATTTTAGAAGCAATCTGTATATGAAAGATATAAGTGTATTGCTACATAACTTGCACTTTTTCCAGTTTGTCATTTGTCGTTTGATTGAATATAGTTTTTCTTTTCATGCAAAGGCTTCTTATATTGATGTAGTTAAATTAATTGTTTTTCTTCATTGTTTCTAGATTTGAGTGACAGCTAGGAGTTTTCTCCACTCTCAGTTTATAAAAAAATTCACCCATATTTTCTTCTAGTAGATTCAAAGTAGTCCTTTTTTTCTTTTTAATATTTTTATTGATGTATAATTCACACACCATGCAATTCACCAATTTAAAGTGTACAATTCAATTATTTTTAACATATTACATTATTTTAAAAAATTATGGTATAATATATATAACATTAAATTTGCCATTTTAACCATTTAAAAATGTATAATTCAGCAGCATTAATTACATTCACAGTGTTGTGCAACCATCACCACCGTCTATTTCCAAAACTTTTTCATCACCCCAAACAGAAACTCTATAACCATTCAGTAATAACTCCCCATTTTTTCTTCCTCCCAGCCCCTGGTAATGGCTAATCTACTTTCTGTCTCTGATTTTGCCTAGTCTATATATTTCATATAAGTGAAAGCGTACAATATTTGTCCTTTTGTATCTGGTTTATTTTACTTCACGTATTTTCGATGTTCATCCATGTTGTAGCATGTATCAGAACTTCATTGCTTTTTATGGCAGAATAATATTCCACTGTATGGATATATCACATTTTGTATATCCATTCATCTGTTGATGGACACTTGCATTGTTTCCATCTTTCGGCTGCTGGGAATAATGCTGCAATGAATATTGGTGTACAAACATCTATTCAACTCCTTGCTTTCAATTCCTCTGGTTATATACCCAGGAGTGAAATTGCTGGGTTGTTTGGTAATTCTGTGTTTAGCTTTTTGAGGACAAGTCAAACTGTTTTCCACCATGGCTATACCATTTTACATTCCCATAAGCAATGTATGAGGGTTTCAATTTCTCCACATCTTTGCCAACACTTCTTGTTTTCTGTGTTTTTAAAAAATAGCCATCCTGGTAAGCGTGAAGGGGGATACATTTTGATTTTGATTTGCATTTCCCTAATGACTAATGCTCCTGAGTTTCTTTTCTTGTGTTTATTGTATACTTTGCAGAGATGTCTATTCAAGTTTCTTGTCTATCTTTGAATCAGGTGTTTGTCTTTTTGTTACTGAGTGTAGGAGTTTTTTACATTAAACCCTTATCAGATATACAATTTGCAAATGTTTTCCTTCATTCTGTAGGTTTGTTTTTCACTTTCTTGATAATGTTCTTTGATGCAAAAGTAACTCTGTTGAAGTCCAATTTATCTAATTTTTCTTTTGTTGCTCTTCCTTTTGATGTCATAAAAATCCATTGCCAAATCTAAGGTCCTGAAGATTTACCCCTATGTTTTCTTCTAGGACTTTAATGCTCTCAGGTTTTACATTCACATCTTTAATCCATTTTAAGGATATTTGTGTATGCTGTAAGGAAGGGGTTCAATTTCTTTCTTTTGCATGTAGATATCCAGTTGTCCCAACACTATCTGTTGAAGAGATTATTTTTTCTCCTTTGAATGAACTTGGCATCCTTTCCAAAAATCAGTTGGCCATAGATGTATGAGTTTATTTCTGAACTCTCAATTCTATTCCATTTGTCTGTATGTCTATCTTTATGCCAGTACTATACTGCTTTGATCACTATACCTTTGTAGTAAGTTTTGAAATTGGGAGGTGTGAGTCCTCCAACTTTGTACTTCTTTTTCAAGATCGTTTGTCTATGTGGGGTCCCTTGCAGCTCCATATGAATTTGACTATTGACTTTTCCATTCCTACAAAAAAAGCCATTGGAATTTTGATAGGGATTATATTGATCTGCAGATCACTTTGGGTAGTACTGACATCTTGACAATATTAAATCTTCCTGTCCGTGAAAACAGGACGTATTTCCACTTATTTAGGCCTTTCAAGATAATTTTTGATACCCCTTAGTAGAATACTAGTTTAGGCAAAACCATCCAACCCCTTCCAAAGTTACCAAAGAACACATAGGCAAAAGTCCAGAATGTTGAATGAATGCATCGAAACACATTTCACTGCAATTCACAAAGCATCAGTTTATTTTCATATAAATAGTAGTCACTGATAAAGGGAAAAAACAAAATCATGAGTATCAATATTTACTTAGGGAACCATTTTCATAGAACACTGATGAAGGAACATGGTATACATATTCAGAGTGGCAAGGGACACAGGGACAAGCACACTAGATTGAAAGCATAAAAGCATATTCTCATAAGGACCAAGCAATCCTTGTTGTTGGAGGACCAAATGGAATCATCATTAAGGTAAGTAGAATCAAAGTTCACGATCCGTAAGTCCTTCTTAAGGTATGCATGATTCAGCTTGTTTACAGTTCGAACAAAGGCATATTTGGAAGCACAACTATATGCTTCCAAACTGTACACTTTCTTGAAGTGCAGATCAAAAAATGGATTGTCCTAGAAGAAAAAGAGAGACATGATTTTGTTTGTAGCCAGGAAAGTAGCTAGACTTCCTGGATTCTCTCATATTGATTGTTGTATTGATTGTGAAGTATCAGTATCAAACGTTTTCCCAAAATCTACAAATGAGCTTTCCAAAACTACCTGTTTCAAACATGTTGCTTCTAAAAAGAACAACAATAAGAAAGATTATTTTTGAAGCATCTGTGATTTTTCAATTATGCAAATAAATATGTGTCAAAATGTGCAGTTACCAAGTCTTCCCAGGATAGTGAATTTGAGAGGATGGAAGAAAAGAATAAACCCAATTATAGATTTCTACAGGAGAGAAAAGGTTTCTCCTTTTCTCTACTAGGAGGTCGTCCGTTGTGCTATTTCAATGGTAGAAGGGGGAAATACAGAATGGCTAATCAGCCTTTGGCATACAACAGATCACCAACTTGCTGGCTTTGAAGTTAATAGCAAGGAATTACTTTTAAAGTTAATAGCAAGGATCATTAAATCATTTGACTGAAACTGACAATTTACTAAAGACTGACTCACTGGATTGCTCTAGGCTGTATACTTCTAGTGATGTTTCAGGGCAATGTAGGCAGCAAACCTGATCTAGGTCCTACATGTTAAAATAATAATCATTGGGGCTTCCCTGGTGGCGCAGTGGTTGAGAATCTGCCTGCCAATGCAGGGGACACGGGTTGCGAGCCCTGGTCTGGGAAGATCCCACGTGCCGTGGAGCGGCTGGGCCCGTGAGCCACAATTACTGAGCCTGCGCATCTGGAGCCTGTGCTCCGCAACAAGAGAGGCCGCCATAGCGAGAGGCCCGCGCACCGCGATGAAGAGTGGCCCCCACTTGCCACAACTAGAGAAAGCCCTCGCACAGAATGAAGACCCAACACAGCCATAAATAAATAAATAAACAAATACTTAAAAAAAAAAGCTTAATATCAACACCTCTCGGTACTTTACAATTAAAAAAATAATAATAATAATCATTGCTACTGTTACTAATAGCAGTAACAACTATGCCTTGCATTTATAAAGTGCTTTTCAGTTTACAAAATGCTTTCGCATTCATTATCTGCCTAACTCCTAACTCTCTTTGAGGGCAGAGGTTTTCAGTCATTTATCTTTTGTGTATCCACAGCAACTACTAAGTTCTCAACAAATGTGTGTTGAACTGATCTGAAGTCATCCTATAAAAAGAGAAGTGGAGGTAAAGGTATCATTGCCCTAAATGATAAAGAGGCAGAGAGAGAAACCAGACCAAACAAAAGTATTAATGACTTGTTACCATGCAGTGTGTAAAGTTTGTATATAAGAACTTATGTATTTGCAATTTCTTTTTCAAATAGGAAAATTCTTAGAGGAGACAGGAAAAAGAACAAGGGTTTTGGAGTTAGCCAACTGTTTTGACTCTGATGTAACCATGGGCAGGGCACTTATTATATTTGGCCTTCACTTTTTAGATAGGGTTGCTATGAAGTTGGCATGAGATTAATCATTTAAACTGTGATACTAGTATGGAGCTTAATGAATGATAGTTCCTTTTCCCAAATCTGTCCCCAAAGATTGTGATACTGGTGTTACTATCACCTTGCTTTACACTATTAAAATTTTTAAAAAACAAAACAATACTTTAAGAAAAAGAATGTACAAGAGTGATGTGATTTTAAGTACAATGTTCTCTAGTCACACCTTGCAAAATGTTTCCTAACTGTCATGATTGCAGATTGAAGGACAGTTCTTTAGAGAATCTCAGTGAAAGGAAATCACATCCATTCCATCACCAGATACTAATCATACTCCTTATGTAGTTTCCTCACAGAAACATTTACTCCTTATCACGTAGAAAATATCCTTTGTTCTTTTGAGCTACTTGGAGAGGATTAAGTTTTTCCATTAGCCTGATAATTGAAGCATAAGCAGGCATGAACATAGAATACAAGTTTGTCCATCTGTCCCTTCCTTCCTTCCTCCCTCCCGCCCTCCCTCCCTTCCTCTCTCCCTCTGTCTCCCCCTTCCTCTCTCTTTCTTTCTTTTGATAGAGCGAAAAGGGAATCTCATAGTTCATTCAGAAATCCCTTGTTTATAGTAGATTAAATATAATGTAATATAATGTAATGTAATAGTGAATAATAGTTTCCAGAGGGGTGAAGCCCAGGCCACACATGTAGTTATTGGCAGAGCCAAGACAAGGACTAAGCTCTCACTCAGCCCAACCCCATTTCCTGCTACATCATTCTCTCTTCTGTTGCACCACGTCAGTCTCCAAATCCCCAGTCATTCTGATTTCTGCTTTATAAATTGACTTCAATTTCAATTCCATTCCATTTTAAAGTTGACAACTTTTGGCTTGAAATAGCTCTATTTAAAACATTGCTATCGAGAAAAATATAATAAATGCTGACTCCTGAGGATTCAATTGCAAGAGGGAGGACAAGTGGTAATTCCCAGAACAACTGAGATATTTTTACTTCATCCACAGAAAAGAAATATTTAAAAGAACTACTCTTTGGATATTGTAGGTTTTCTTCTGGCAATTTAATATTTTAGGCCCTAAAGTGATCAGAAAAATAGAAATACTCTATTTCCCTTTTGTATCTAGTTCACTGTGAAAGATAACAATCTTCAAATGGGAAAGGGAATAATTAACAACATAGAGATGGAATTAAAGGCCAGAAAGGTGAGGAGAATATAGAGCAGAGCTAGCTGCTTCCAATGAATCTAAGCTGACAGGCTTGATTAATACATCCTGGGCACTGACCAAGCTTATAGAAAATAATTATGACATTAGTAATATTTGAGGTATTACTGTTGGGGTGGGTATAAAAGATGGGGTCTGTAAAATCTTTCTTTCTTAGAAATTTATTTCCTAGTTCTGTAGAAATGGTTGTATTAGATGTTCTGTATCATTTAATAATATACATGCAGACTAAAAGATATAAGTGCTGTATAATTGGCTTATAAGATCAGCCAATTATGTTAAACTAGCATATCTACCTTTATTGTGTTTGTCATTAGCCTGATTAGAAAGCCCTTTAAAATTGATTTTTTTAGAAAGCATTTGAATGCATTTTGTTTGGTATTATATTTATTCAATAAAGTATTTAATTAGTGCTAAGTTGGACCCTGTTGCTAAGCCCCAGCAAGCAATCATCCTAGATAGGGTTAAACCCCCAGTAAAATTGCCATATTGCACATGTCTTAATGAAGTTTGAATGTAAAATAAATTGTACATTCACTTGAGCACTTGAGAAAAAAATAAGAAAATGGTCAAAAAAAGAGGTGGGCATGATTAATTCTTGAAACTACAGATTAGTGAACTTGACACTGACTTGTGATAAAATTCAATGCAGTATAGAAATTTTGGCAAATACCTAAAAGTATATAGAAGAAAATACTTTAAAAATTTGTACTCCTATGACACAGAGATAATTATTGTTAAAGTACTGGTTAGTTTCATATATACATTTACATATCCACATACATTTTTTTTTGTATTAAAATTTAAGGTTCAGCTTTCAATTTTCAATACTATGATAAATTAAATATGTAAAATGAGATAATATTATAGAAAAGTTTTGTATTCAGCTGACTTTTAAAAAACTTATTAAATGGTGAACAATTGTGTTCTGAGGTATTCTTTTGGAAACATGACTTTTAATGACCATGTAATGTTCCAGCATATTGACATGAAAAAATATATTTAACTATTTCCTAAGTGTTGAACATTTAGGTAGAATATATTGTCAGAAAAATGCTATGTGATTACTTAGGAAAGAAACCAATGAAATCCAGCATGCTTTCACCAAGAAGTCATGCCAAACACATCAAATTTTAAAAATAGGATTCCTAGGTGATAAGATAATAGCAGATAACGTATATTGATTTCAGTAAAGATCTTAAGGGAAAAATTTAGATATTCAGACTAGATAATTAATAAGGCAGAATTAAGTGGCAGAATTAAGAGCTTGTGTCCATCTAACTTACCACTGTATCCTCAGAGCCTAGCAGAGCCTGGTATACCATAAATTCTCAGTGAATGACTGAATACACAAATTTGTAGAGATGATAAACAACCAGTCCAAAGAAGACAAATTGATAGATTTGGAGGTAAAGTCTAGTTCCATCTCTAGAGTAGTTATTTGACCTTAGGCAAGTCAGTTAATCTCTTTATGTCTCATTTTCCTCATCTGTAAATCAGGAGTAATGATAGAATCTAATTCATGGGATTTTTGTGACAATTATGTGAAGTTATATATGGAAAGAGCTTTTTGTGGTTCCTGTCATCTGGTAAGAGTTTACTGAGTGTAAGATGGTAGCAGGTAGCAGTACTACTAGTAGTGGTAATAATAGTAGTAGTAATGATAACCTATCAATTACCTAGAGGTATGCAGTTAGCCCTGCCTGCTTCATCATTTTTATTATTGACTTGAATGAAGTCCTAAATGCTGTGTGCATTAAATCTGTATCATACTATAGTGAATATTAAAAAATCAAAATATTAGAAGATTTGATAGGTAGGAACAATAGGCCAACCTAAGAATATGGCATTTAATCAGATTAAGAATAAATGAGCTTAAATTCTAATTCATCCAACAATAACAGAAATATTTATTGAGTCCCTGATAACTGCCAGGCAGAAGGCTACAATAAAAGATGAAAAGGAATGGTTACAGTTTTTTATCCAGAGGGGAGACAGAGTAAGCCAACAGTTGCAAATTGTTGGATTATTTATATCCACTGTGCAATGGGGTTATAGGGCAGGGGGACATGAGTAGGACTTTACTCCATGGGGAATCTGAGAATGGGGTGAGGGATGGAGGTGACTAGGCTTTCTAAGCCCCGAGAGTATTAAAGCACTTTTGCTGTACAAAGTTTTAGGGGAAATGACCAGATATAAAGAAGCCAGATCATCAAGGGCTTTTATCTAGATTTTATTCTATGTACGTAGAAGGTATGGCAGATCAGGTTAAATGGCAATTCATGCCCAAAAGACCTGAGGTCTCAGTTGAGTGTTTACTAGAAATAAGAATCCAGATCAAAGGAAATACAAACTGGTCACGCTAATTCTAAAGTATTGTATTTAATTCTGGAAAAACTGAAACATTCCAGAGGAGAAGAAATTGCATAGTGAAGGGTGTTGCAGCAACGTCATGGGAGAAAATAACAACAGCTCTATGACCTCTTAGTGTTTGTATAATCCTGTCATATTATCTTATTTGATCTTCATATGAACATTATTTAAAGAATGAAATGGTTACATTTAACCCAGAAAAGAGAAAACTTGAGGGAACCTTATTAGTGTCTTCAAACATTGGAAAGGCTGCTATGTGAAAGGAGGGTTGGGTTTGTTCTGGTTGCTTCAAATGACGAAGCTAGGACTGATGGGTGGATGTTATAGTGAAGGAGATTTTAGTTAAACATAAGTGGGACATGTAAAAATAAAAGATGTTAATTTGGAAATAGAATGGATTTACTCATGTGGTAATGAGTTCTCCATCAGTAGAAGAGTTCAAGGAGAGACTGGGAAAACCACTTTCAAGTGGTCATACAAGAGATTAAAGTACACGCCCTTTCCCCACTTTCAACACGGAGGTTGTAGGATTTCCAAGGGTTATTGATCCTTCCAGAGGATCAAGCAGCTAACCGACAGTAAAATCTGAAGAAGATGAGGAAAGGAATCCCCACAACTTATAGAGGAAACTGGGCTGGGGAGAGAGTGGTGGTGGAAGCATCAGATATTTAAAGTTTCAGAACTGACTGGAAGATTGTGTTTAACCTGTTAAGAAGACCTTGGGAAAGATGCTTTAAATCTAATAGACAAAATTCAAATTTAATCTCATAAAAACAGAACAAACAAACCAGTAGGTCATCCCAGTAGATTAAACTGTACCACTTAAGAATAATATGTCATTTTAACACTCAGTACGTGCCAAAAATATATGAAGTAAGATATTAACCATAAAGGTCTCCAGCATATTGATCCCACATCTCCCTTACAAAACATAACACTTACTGTATCTGCTTCTTTTCCATCGATCATCCGCAGATCGTTCAAAGACCACTTTTTGGTTACTTCATATTTTTCATCTAAACCTATTCTGTAGTGTTTCACCATAACTATTTTTACTTCTTCATTTTTGGTCACTGTAGGACAGAAAAACACTTCGTTTACATAGACTCTTAGAAGATAATAAATTATTCATCATCATACTTTTCAGTATTTATGAATCTCCTTTTCCTATAATAAGCTTGAACGTACATTGTATCTGCACCCCAGTTATGAACCCTGAGGTATCTGAAGCTTCATGAGTATGCCCTCAAATTTCCTCAGTGTGTTAACTTTATTTTTGCTGCAATTGTGGTCACATACAGCCGCGGTAATGTCTGTCAGATAGAACACCGAGCTCTGTGCTTTCAGCTCTGAGCTTTGTGGTGGAGGATAGAGTTCAACTCAGGGCAGGAAATAGGAGGCTTAGTGTGAGCATACAGTCAGTGCCAAAGTATTTACCAGAACAAGTTGGAATTTTAATTTATGACAATATAAGAAAATGAGGTCAGGAAAGTAAACAGTTCTGCTCACACAGCAACCCACTGTTGAAGACTGACCATGCAAATACTTGTGCACACTTTTTTTTTTAAAGTTGCTGTGAGATTTTTGATGTAAGAGTGCTTGCAAAACAGCAACTACTGACCTATTTGGTATTGTTTGAAATTTTTAATCCTCTGTAGTGTGTATACAAAATCCTAGTATTCAAAATGTGCCATCGAGACAAAAAACTTTAGTACTGTACTTTGAAAGATATGGGAAAATCATTGCTTATTTTATGTGAACAACATGAGGGAAATAATTTCTTGGTCTTAAAATCATTGTGTTTGGTCTCATATGAACACATTAGAAGAATCAACATTTGATGTTAGAGTTCCTGGACTGAAAGTTATCAATGAGTTCCCAAGGGAGTATTTACTGGGTATCCACTATTTGCCTGATAGAACTATTACAAATGCCACAGGGGGTACAAGTATGAGACATGGTCCCTGCCCTCTGGAAACTTATGGTTTTGTTGAAGAGACAAGGCTAACACACATGTGTCACATAAAATATATAATATGAAGGTATACATGTATATTATAAAGAGGTGGCAGTGGGAATTGAATATCTTAAACTTTCAAGATGGATGATGTCACTTGGAGAGTTACAAGCTGGTTCTGTCTTCTAAGAATGAGACTGGAATTTGTCTTTGGGGAAGACTCTCTTTTGGTTCTGGAAAGCATCACTTTGGCATGACCTCCTAGTTAAGAAGATTAAAACAATATATTACAATATAATCATAGTGATAGATAAGCAATATGGAACAGACTATATGTTCAACAGAAGTTCTAAGAAGGGAGAGGATTCGAATAGTTAAGGAAAGAATTATGGAAGAAATAGAATTGGAGATAGAGCTTTAAAATTAGTAAAGGCAAGGATGATACTGATGGCATTTCTAGGTGAAGGACAGTATGACAAAATGAGTAGACAATAGACCCTGAACTTCACCAGGTAGGATTAGAGACAGTGGATTGTATAGATTGATTGGTGTTAGGATATGGTGGACAACAAAGTTAACCAGGTTGCGGAAATGTTTTGAAAAGTGACAGAAACCACTGTGGTCTCATGGTGTCTCAACCCCCCTCTGATGGGAGGGATTGGAATCTGGCCTGGACATTGAGGGCTCCAGAGTTGGGACTGGTGGAGGGAGTATCCTCTGTAAGTACAGGTGATACTGAAATTAAGGCAACCAGTTGAGCTTAGACTTCATGATGGAGCTGAGCTCAGTCTCCCAGAGAAGGGAGTCTGAGCAGGTTGACAAATCTAAGAAGAGGGCACTATGTCAGGAGTTCAGTGAAAGCTCATACTGTAATACATATTCAGTAAGTCTCTTTCCTCCTTGAGCAGGAGACTAATACAGCTGTGTCCTGTTGAAGGAGTATTTTTCTGGAGTCAGTGATGCCCAGGATACATTGAAGAAGAAAAGAAAGAAGAACTGGAGGTCCCTAGAAGAGGCAGTGTGTCTTAGTGGGCTCTGGCATTAAACATTCCGGATTCAAATCATGACACCACTTCTTTCAGTGTGGTCTGTAATCTCATTATTTAATCTCTAGAGAGATTAAACCTCAGTTTTCTTATGTTGTAAAGTGGACATCAGAGTGATACAAACCCATAGGGTATAAAGATTAAAGTATATAAATGACATAGGATAGTGCCTGGTTTATAGTAATTGTTTCCATTTTTGTTTTGTTTTGTTTTTGAGGCTGTTGTTGGAATCTAGGCATAGGATGTAGGCAATGGAAATAGAAGTGGTAAATCTAAGTTAGATTTTAAATGAGGCATTCACAACACTGGATGGAAACCAAATACATAAGCATGGTTGGGCGGAATAGTGAATTTAGTCTTTGATGTACAGATGAACTCCATAAACTATCTCAGAAGAGAAGGAGATGATGGGAGTTTATAGTTTAGGAATGAAGATACAGACTTGGGATTTTTCTGTGTGAACAGGTTTCCAAAACTAGGTTTATAGGGAAAAGAGCAGAGGAAAGAGGTGAAACAGAGTAGAGAAAAAAAAGGTGCCAGCAGAGAGGTCTAAGAAGGGCCCATCAGAAAAGAGACAAGCCCAACAGTGCAATGCTACGGAAATCAAGAGGACAGAGAATTTCAAGAGTTGGAGACAATCCCATGAAGTTACTTTGTTGGGTAACTTTGTTCAGTCCTGGCACTGAATCTGACTTGGGGAAGATCATTGATTTCTTCCCTGAGGGCAGTTTCTCTAGAATGGGGAGGGCAGAAAACAGCTTGTAGAGGGCTCCTTCATGGACTAACCATACTGAGTGTGTACTATGCGCCAGTTCTTATGTTACGTAGGGTTTAGAAAGAGAGATAAGAGAATAAAGGCTATGATTTAGATCACATATTCCAAGAGTTTGGAAGAGGAGTGATTGCATATTTTGAGGACAAAAGGAGTGACTGAGGGGCATGTCCTGGAGGGGACCCAGTGTGGAAGATCTTAACCCTGGGTAAGGAAACTGGCTCAGAGACTGGGAGTCTCCTGAAACTGTGCAAAATTTGGTGGGTTTCTGCCCGTGTACACTTCCCCAACCCTAAAAAAGGTCCACTTCCACTGGTCTAGATGTTAGCTTTGGGAAGAGGAAAGGAAAGGAGAAAAGAAGCCATTAGGCTGGTGTGTTGAAGTGGAAGCATGGTTGATTCTGTCATACTTACTAAGGACAAGATTTTGGAGGCAGTTCCTTCCACTAGGAGGTAATTGTCTGTCCAGACAAAGGCTCTACCTCAGAACCAAATAATAATGTTCTTGTTCTGGCTAGCTGTCTCACTGGCGACTTAGGAAGTGGGAGAGGATGGGGATGGGGAGAAATAACTGGATACTGTATAAAAATATCATTTGAAGCAAGTTCCACTGCCTCATCTACATGTTATGATAACCAGCTAATTGGCTGTAGACCCACTGATTTGTTTCATTGATTTGATAAGTATTTGAGTGCCCCTTTTGTACAAAGCCCTGGGCTAGGCATTGAAAAAATGCATTCCCCTATGGCACCATTCCTGCTCTTGCTGAGATTACAGAGAGTGGGGCTTCAGAGAGAAAATACACGATCAAGTGCTGTGAATGAGGCATGGACAGGGTCTTATAGGAACGTGGAGAAGGGACATCTTCATCCTACTAGGGGTCAGAGAGAGCTTCTTGAAGGAGGTTATCTGAGTTGTAAAGGACCATGGGAGTTAGCAGAATGAAGAAAGGGGTAAAGGGAGTTCTGGAACAGCATGTGGACAAAAGCGTAAAATACTGGAATCTTTTGAGTCCTTACAGGCATTTAGCATTGCTGGCATGAAGGGTAGGGGTGAATAGGTGGTAGCAATCAGGGTAGGCAGGAGCTGGTTCCTGAATGGTCTAGAATGCTACGCTAAGGAATTCAAATATTATCCTGAAAGCTCTGTTTGTGGGGACATTGACGAGGGCAAAGAGTGTTGTCGCTGAAGGACGTTAAGTGAATGGTCAGGCTGAGCTTTACATTTTAGAAAGTTTTCTTGGGCAGTTCTGTAAAGGATGGGTGGGAGGGAGGGAATGAAGAAAGAGATGTTAAGAAGGTAGGATCTACCAGTCATCAAGTTTTCTTACATTAATGGTCACTGTCCCACTAATAACAAACTAAGAAAATAAAATGCACGCTTCAAGAGTTAACCTTTTGATACAGTGATGCAGCACAGAGACGGTACAACCTCCTTAATTTGGCAAAATAGTCTCCTCTGTAGCCAAGAGCTTCCAAGAACTGTCTTCAGCCAAGAGTCAAAGTCTGCTCAGGCTGGAGTGGACCCAATCCCTAAGTTCCATACTTGAGTTCTGCTGCCAGCTAAAATTAAATGGCCGTATTCACATTAATGCAGCGGCAAAGTGGAAACATCACGTTGTCTTAAAACAGAAATGTGTTTATATGGTGATAAATGTTACAGAGTTGGGTTCCGTAACATCAGATGGGCCGCTATCTAATTATGATTTAGTGATATCTATAGACCCAGGGACTTTCAGAATGAACCTGCTCCAGTTTCACTATTTTAGTTAACATTTTCAGAAGAACCATCTTAACGTCACGCTAACAACTTATCTTCACTTTTAATTTCAAAGTAAACATTGTTGTTAATAACTGCCTCTATTATCCCGGTGAAATAGTCACTATTATTCATGAGGCTAAGTGGAAAGAAGATTGGCCAAGTGAACCAATATAAGCTGGCAGAACAGGAAAAATAGTAGCTCATGAGTAAACTGCACAGAAAAACTTTAAATACATAAACCACTGTCATTTTACAATCCCAGTGTTACATAATTGTTTTCATCATTGAAATTAAGTAATAGGGAAAAACTACCATGAGATATCAAAGACAAGAAGCCTCAGTGAAAATGTTTCAATGTGTTGGTGACGTCTTGGGGTTGTTGAGAATGCTATTACTGATTTCATCAAAAAAGTAGCTTTCAAATAATTTTTCTAGAAATATTTAATCACATCGATTTTGGAGCAATACTGGGTACTCTAGATTTAATGTTTGTCCCTCCTTCCCCTCAATTCCTATGTTGAAATCATAACCCCCAAGGTTATGGTAGTTGGAGGTGGGGTCTTTCAGAGGTGATTAGGTCATGAGGGCAGAGCCCTCATGAATGGGATTAGTGTCCCTATAAAAAGACCCCAGAGAGCTCCCTTGCCCTTTCCACCCTGCAAAGTTAGAGGGAGAAAAAGTGGTCTGTGAGGACGCAGATCCCCACCAGACACCGAATCTGCAGGCACCATGTTCTTGGACTTCCCAGCCTCCAGAGCTGTGAGAAATAAATGTTTGTTGTTTATAAGCCACCCATCTCTAGTATTTTGTTTCCTCTTCTTGTTAACTTATTCTTATTTAACACTCTTATTGTGAACAGTATAAATGATTTCACAAAATTATTCATTTCTCCGGTTCACAGAGAAGAAGTTGTTTTTTGGCATCAAAATGTAATAGGTATGGAGAATTTATGCATACTATCTTCATAATTCTGGCAAATGCCATTTGTTTTCAAATTAATTACCTGTGAATGGAGAATATTTTCTAAATATATGTGAATACTTAAATCTGTATCAGAATATGTATACAATTTTTATTTATAAAATAGAAATATACATACTTCCATATGTTTACTGTATATTTTATTTTTATTATAAATATTTATTTACAGCATATACTATGTATAAATAAATACTTCAGCATATGTTTTCACAATAGATACATTCTTTTCTGTAATTTTAACAATATAACCCCACCTTCCAATTTGGAATAAAATTCTAGCCCTATTTGGAATAGAATTTATTATTTTTTTCCCTCTAGTTAGGATTTAAGAGGAGAGCACTATGTGTAGATGTAAATGTTATTATTTCTGGTTCAGAGAGGTCAACACCGAGGCCAGAGCGTTGCCCCATATATCACAGCTGGCAGGTGGGCAAAGCAGAGTCATGTTTCACACCAGCTGTGTCAGACTCCTAGCCTTCCAAGGCCCATTCCACCATGCCCTGCTACTTCCCATCCAATCAGCCATAATCACTTTACATGCGATTTCAAGTCCTTCAGAATTTCTTTAACTCATTTGCATTCTCATCACTGCACAACTGACTTGTCCCTTTCTTGTTCCAGTACTTTATAGAGCTCCTCCCTCCTTCCTAAGAAGTTGCTGCTTTTAACAGCCAGGGATAATGATGTTCTAGGCTAGGGGAAGCTAATTTCAAGGGGAAATGACCATGTAAACCCTGACGTGGGAGGAGACCGAGGTGCCAGGAAATCCCCAATGTAAATCCTAGCAAACGTCAGAGAGGGAGACAGAATTTAAGACATCTGCTTTTTGACATTGACCGAGTAAGTTATCAAGGCAACAGTAAATCACAATCATCTGGTTGTGAGACCCCTGCAAAAGACAGACTCTGATTGGATAAATAGAAAGTTTAACTTATTTAAACATATCTTCTTTAATTTGAGAAATGCATGATGGGATTTAACTACTCTAGACTTGATTCTCACAAATTTAGAACTGCTGGATTGTAGGATATAAAGAGGAAATCATAACTATACGTCTCCCTACTCCCAGAAGGTGGCCAACATTCAAAACCTGGAGTTACCTGCCTCAACAGTTGAGATATGGCCTGCTTGATTCCTATCAATGGAGATTTTCTGAGTAAAGCATAGTCAAAGATTTAGGACTAGCAAGCATCACACTGACTTTATTTTAAATTACTGTTCCGTCTAATTGCATTTGAAATGGTCATAAAGAGAGGCCACATTTGGGGAAAGTGCTCTCAAGTTGATGGATGTGATATGTAGAAGAGTCATAAAGTTGGTGAGTGAACATGACTTATAATGTTAACTTTTACCTGGAATATCACAATATTGTCTTCTCTTTCTCAAATCTAAGAGAACCTTGTTTTTCCTTTGCTTCTAACATGACAGAATCGTTGAATTTTACTAATGAAAGTGATCACCTACTTTCTGTGGTCATTGTCCAGGTGAAAACATTGAACCCTAAAGAGGTTGCCTTCACACGTGTTAACAATGCCAACCCCTTGTTGTTCCAATCCTGGTTAAAAGGATTCATGTCATTTATGAAAACAGACAGCAGGTGACCCCAGCCCACAGTGTCTTTCTCAGAACTTGAGGATATTGGGAAAAAAATTACATCCCTTTCCAAAAATTTAATTGTAGGAGTGTTTTGGTTTTTTTTTCATGCCAGATAGAACAAGTTAATTATATAGTTGGAGGCGGGCGTTAAGATACATGTGGTAAATTAGATGTAAATAATGCCTGGTAAATAAATATGCATTATTGATTGTTCTATTTTATATAAGTTTCTTAAAAAACATGTATACACTAATGTTACGTGATGAGTAATTAGCTTTATAAAGTAGGATTATAATAGGTATAAAATTATTAAATTTTAATGTTGGAATAAGCATATTCTCTAATATATTAAGTCAAGATACTTTGAGATATAGTGATCTGATCATTTGAATATAATACAGTTTCTAAAATTGTTTCATTTGACCTTTTTCCATTTGATTTCTTTCTTTTTCCCGGACTGATTAAGTTTTGTACCTTGCTGATATGCTAAGCCTTACACTTTTTATTTATTTGGCAAAATATGCTAGGTAATGTATTACATAAATGTTAGTATTCTTATTATTAAGTAAATATTGGTATACTTATTAGGAATTACAGAATTTTAAAGAGTTCTTAGCACTTTCTTTAAAGATGTTCTACTTCCCTTATAGTACCCCCTCTTGACAACTTTTGAAAGTTCTTCTCAGCAAATTATCAGGAAAGGAATTATAACAAATTTTCTGAAAATGCTGAACTGTGTGCCTTAAAAAGCAAAGTCTACAATGAAAACTTAGAGTTTCTAAGCTCTTTCCTCCGAAGCCCCTGAAAACTATTAAAAAGCATGGATTGGGAAAAGGAAATGCTGTATATTAAATTCAATAATGGCACAAGAATTTCTGTCTAAATTCAGCACAAAAATTACAGGTTAGGTAAATCATAATTAAGTGCAAAAGCGTATTCCTACATTTGGACAATTTTCATGAATTTTTAAAATATGAGGGAAAATATTTTAATTAGTTTAGAGAACATTTCCTTAAAGTTCCATCTTCATGAACTAATTTCTACCATTAAAATATTGTTTCTGTGAGCATACTGTGAGAAAGAATTTTTAAAAGATCATTTCTCTTTTCAAAATAAGCCACCAGGAAGTCTAAATAAGCCTCAGAAGAAAATCTAAGGTCTTTTTTTTTTTTCTTTCCTAGCATGAAAAGAGAGAACCCTAGTTGTCCAGATTTGTTGGAAATAGAGCTGTATAACTCAATTCTCCAATGTGTTTTAAAATATATAGAGAGCTCTCCGTTGAATTTTTTAAAACAAGCTCTTACACAAGAAAATCGCATGCCATGCAAGTGAATTAAATAAAAGACTGGAGACTAAATAATCAAATCAGCAAAAGCACATACCCAATTTCATTTCTGAACAATTAACCAAAATATTCTTAATACAATATTTTTTTGTCTTCCATTTTAGCACTTAAAAAAATTCTGTAGAATCCAAATTCTTAATCTTCGCATAGTTAAGTTCTATCACAAGAAGATACATCTGCTGTTATTGCATAGGAAAATAAACACCCAAAAATGTCCTTCTATCACCCAAGCATCTTGGGGTTATTTACATTTTGAAATGATAACAGAAAGAACAGATTACCTGACACACAGAGGTAATACCTGTCCTGGACCGAGAACTCTATTTCAATAAACTCGTACAGATTCTGCGAGAGTGGCTTAAACAGTTTCTTCTCCAAGTCCTCCTTTACCAATGATGACATTTCCTCCAGTTCCACTTGGCCTGAGGTCTTGGCTCCAGCTCACTCTTTCTCTCCTTCTGCTCCCTAGATTTCTTGTTTTGGTTTGCAGCTCCTCGGTGAGTCCTGCCCACCTCCCAACCCTCACTTTCAACTTCTCATTCCTAGCCAGACCCAGGCTCCCGTGAGCACTCAGCGCGGTCAGACCCCTCACTGCGGTATCTGCCCAGTGGCAGCAGCGGCGGCAGCCAAAATACAGCAGCGGCATCAGCCCCGCTGTCACTCTCCAGCATCCAGGCTCAAGGAGGCTGCTCTCTGGAGCTCTCCTGTGGTTTGTGGATGAGGAACATATTTATGACACCAGCAGATACACTTGTGGAGTCCGCTGGTCTCCCTAGTCTAGTAACCTTTTCCCCTTTCACATCACTCTGCAGAGGAAGACCACTATTTCAGCTTGATTCCGTTACATAAATCAGCTGTCTGGCTCTATTGATTGGGATCATCTTCCATTAAGAACTTTGCTGTCATCGGCAAGAGAAAAAGCACCCGTGCTTTCTCCTGACACTTCCAACAAGTCTCTTTCCCTCCTTTCTTTCCCCTCCTGCCATTCATTCAGACCTTTGTTTTCATGAGAGTCAGCATCCATTCCTGCCTCCAAATTATTTTTTAAATGGGCTTACTTTAATGTTATTCATTTCTTTACTCACAAAGAGAAATTTACTAGGTACCTACTGGAGCAAAGCATGGTATCTGTTTCTTGGGAGGGTGGATTTCCTATCCTCAAGAAGCTTATAATCTAATAGAGATGAGTACACCAAATAATTATCATAAATGTTTAAAAGTGATAAATGGCACAAGAGAAAGGAAATATAGAAAAGTTATTTGTTCCTGGAGAGTATCAGAGACAGTGCTATGGGGGAAGATCTGGAACTTGAAGGGTGAGAGGAAAGTATCCAAGTGGAGGAGGGGGAGATGCATGTTCTGTGGAAGGAATGTTGGAACGAAAGCTCTGATCAGTAAGCCACAGGGGGTGTTTGGGAGGACAGGAAGCAGTCCCGTTTGCTTAAATTATATAATTTGTGGAAGTAAAAGATAAGGGTGGAAAGGTAAATTGAGTGGGACCAGCTCATGAAGGGCCTTGAATGCCAGGATAACCCTTTGGATTTTATTCTATGGAAGTAGAGAACCAATGAAGATTTGGGGGCATTCGTTCATTCGACAAATATTTTTCAAGGGCTGATTTTTGTGCCAGGCTCTGCTCTAGGACTGGGAATATGGCAATGAAGAAAATAGGTCCATTCCTTGCTCTTCTGGAGCTTAGGGGGGTAGATGGACAATAAATAAACAAAGCAGGAGTCCATCCAAGGTATGCTCAGCTGCAAGTAACAGAATACACGACATCAAGTTGTAAAATAGGAAAGACTTTAAACGATCTCTCATACTAAGAGGTCTGCAAGTAGGCAGTCCCAAATTTAGCTCAGGACTCATAGGTGAGGGTCCCAAGTGCTGGCCATTTTCTGATCTTCTGTCCTCAGAGGTTGGCTTTTTATCCTCAGGCCACTGTTGTTCAGCTCCAAAGACAGGAAGAAAGAGGAGTTGTTGTTGCTGGCCTTGATTTCTCTTTTTGTCAGAAGCAAACTCTTTCTCAGACACCAGCCAACAGACTTTCTTTTACATCTTGGTGGCCATAACTGGGTCACATGGCCATCCCTAGGAAAGCCAGAATTTGTCATTTTTGGTTCCTATCATGGGAAGACAGATTTTCTAACAAGGAAGAAGGGCTGGGAATGACTGCAAGCAGGCAGCCAAAAATGTCGTCCGTGGCTCCCCTAAGAAACGTTAATGGCATGTGTGACTAGGCTGAATTGTGGGGTCCTGGGTGAGACATTTGCCTTTCTGAGCCTGTTTCCTTATCTGAAGAATGATCTCTAGGCTCTTGTCCTACTTTAATATCTCCTCTTCTGTTTGTGATTCTGGGAATCTATTAAAATAATTTGGGTAAGAGGACCAGAGAACTGGTACTCTGCTTTTGGGTATGGGAAATGGAGAAGAAGGAATGAATACAAGATATATTTGGATGATAAAATCAATAAGCTGTGCACCTAATTGGATGTGGAAGGAGGAAGGTGGAGTCAATATGACACAACGACTTTCCACTTTCACCCAGAGAATGAGTAAATGGGTTCATATCACGGGAGGTAGGTTTTCAGAGAATTATTTTCAGCTTTCACTTAAAAAATTATTTTCCTATGGAGGAAAAAAAGACTGGTATGACAAGCAGAACAACTCATCAGCAATACTGTCATAAATATTTGATTAGATATTTATTTATGTGATTCTTTGTTTTATGTTTTTCTCCCCTCCTAGACTGTAAGTTTCATGAGGGCAGGAACCCATGTTTTTCCCACTTGCTATACATCCAGGGTATGTGATACACAGTATCTAGTACATCATAGGCATTCTTGCATTCATTTATTCACTCAATTTATTTGTAACAATTTACTAAAAGGACAAATAAGAATCAAATAGTCTTCTAATGACTTAAATTTTTTTTTTTTTTTTTTGCATAGTTGATTTTGCAGTGAAATATCTTCACAGCTGGAGCAGACAGCTGTTAGTGCCAGGGAGGGGGAAAATTTCCCTTTACCCCTCTTGAATTCTTTTGGCTGGTCTAATAATTATATTGACGCAAGACAGATTAACAGGAGAAAATAAAACTATTTAATTCGTACACACAGAGGTCTCATAGAAATGGGACTTCTGAAGTGGCCAAAGCAGGCTGTATACATATCATTTTTAGATAAAGAAACAATTATTTGTGAAGATTTAACAAAACAAAGAGGATTGTGCTTGGGGTAGCAGACTAATGGAGAAGTAATAGGGTTTTTCTATACAGCTTTCATAACCTTGAATTCCCTAACAGTGATAAGGATGCTTTCTATCCTCCTGGTATAGGGAAAATAATAATCACATGGGAGATTTATTTCCTGCTTTCAGGGGGAAAGAAAGGGGTCAGAGTTGGCTTTTTAACTTCATTTTTTTCCACTGGCTGTTTCTCAAGTAACTTTAATTCAAAATAATCAATATGTCATTGAGGCACATTTTGGGGCAGCCTGTCTTGGGCTCCAACATTAGTCTTACCAATCACTTATCCTGTATCAGTATGCATTTGCTCTTGTTGCCATGAACACATGAACTTTAGCTGTGAGACTCAAATACACTTCTGAAGGAAATAAATGCTAGAACTTTCTCTGGACGTTCTTAAGAAAAGAGTGACTGTGCAGAGATAAACCCATGCACCTATGGTCAACTAATCTATGACAAAGGAGGCAAGGCTATACAATGGAGAAAAGACAGTCTCTTCAATAAGTGGTGTTGGGAAAAACTGGACAGCTACATGTAAAAGAATGAAATTAGAACACTCCCTAACACCATACACAAAAATAAACTCAAAATGGATTAAAGACCTAAACGTAAGACCGGACACTATAAAACTCTTAGAGGAAAACATAGGAAGAACACTCTGACATAAATCACAGCAAGATCTTTTTTTGATCCACCTCCTAGAGTAATGGAAATAAAAACAAAAATAAACAAATGGGACCTAATGAAACTTCAAAGCTTTTGCACAGCAAAGGAAACTATAAACAAGACGAAAAGACAACCTTCAGAATGGGAGAAAATATTTGCAAACGAATCAACGGACAAAGGATTAATCTCCAAAATATATAAACAGCTCATGCAGCTCAATATTAAAAAAACAAACAACCCAATCCAAAAATGGGCAGAAGACCTAAATAGACGTTTTTCCAAAGAAGACATACAGATGGCCAAGAGACACATGAAAAGCTGCTCAACATCACTAATTATTACAGAAATGCAAATCAAAACTACAATGAGTTATCACCTCACACCAGTTAGAATGGGCATCATCAGAAAATCTACAAACAACAAATGCTGGAGAGGGTGTGGAGAAAAGGGAACCCTCCTACACTGTTCGTGAGAATGTAAATTGATACAGCCACTATGGAGAACAGTATGGAGGTTCCTTAAAAAACTAAAAATAGAATTACCATATGATCCAGCAATCCCACTGCTGGGCATATACCCAGAGAAAACCATAATTGAAAAACACACGTGCACCCCAATGTTCATTGCAGCACTATTTACAATAGCCAGGTCATGGAAGCAACCTAAATGCCCATCGACAGACGAATGGATAAAGTAGTTGTGGTACATATATACAATGGGATATTACTCAGCCATAGAAAGGAACGAAAATGGGTCATTTATAGAGATGTGGATGGACCTAGAGACTGTCATACAGAGTGAAGTAAGTCAGAAAGAGAAAAAAAAATATCGTATATTAACGCATATATGTGGAATCTAGAAAAATGGTACAGATGAACCGGTTTGCAGGGCAGAAATAGAGACACAGATGTAGAGAACAAACGTATGGACGCCAAGTGGGGGAAGTGGGGTGGGGGTAGGGGAGGGATGAAGTGGGAGATTGGGATTGACATGTATACACTAATATGTATAAAATAGATAACTAATAAAAAAGAAAAAGACAAGAGTGGCTGTGTATTCCAGTGTGGTCTCAAGTAACATTGAAATTAGAGGCTCAGGAACTGACATAGTGAGCTTTTAGTTCCAAAATGAAATGTTTGCTATCAACTAAGTGTGTTTGGAAATGATTCGCCAGCTGGTTTGAATATTCTTAAGGTATCAATTTGGTTGACAGGGGAAAATCGTGTTAAAATGATTGTAAATGTCTTTTTTAAGGTTTTAAATAATTCTATAAGAACGATCTATCAAAGCATTATCTACATTATAAAGAATCAAAAGAGTCAACCTTAAAAGAAATGCAAATGACAATTCATTAAAAGTGGAAATAAGGAAGATCTTTAGAGACCCTAATTTCTTTGTCATTTAAGAGGAGTACAGTACTAACCCTTTGGAAACATCAGCAGAAGAGGTAATAGAAAAAAAAAAAAAATAGACCCTCCCGAAAGTGTTCATTAAGATACTTAATAGAGATATTAAAACATTCTTTTCTCATAGCCAAAGATCATTCTAGTCTCTTAATTTATTTTCTGAAATGCCATAGAATTGTCAATGAGATGAGGGGAAAACCATAACAAAATGGCGTATTTCTGGAAACACTTATTTTTAAAACTCCAACATTCCCTAAATATATTTCCAACCGGGAAATAATTTTTAAAAATCCATTGATTCACTAATGAGGCCCTGATAGTCCACAATCCTGGGTAAAGTAATGAAGCTCGTGTGTATGTAGATATAGCCCGGCTGGTGCACAAGGAGGCCAATTACTTAGAAGAAAAGATTTTCTTGCATATAAGACTCATAGATTAATGAACTTTTGTGTTAACTGAGGAACTGAAGCCTGGATTCTAAAAGACCCACAACTACAAGAGTGGACTATAATTTCTAAGTCTATAAACAGTCCAGATCTATTTTACTCTTACTATTCTTTTTCAGAGACCAAGGAACTCTTTTTCTTTTAATTTTCAGTTTTGGAATCTTGCTTTAATCACTTTCCAACACAGTCTTTAAAAATTTTACATCCTCTTGCAACCACAGAATGATTTATTTGCTGAAGAAATCGGGGAGCAAGTGTCCTACCTGTCCATAAGTAACAGGATCACAGTGTTCAAACGGTAATATGATTCTCCGTTTTGCACATTCACAAATTAAAGGAGGGTAAGGTCTCCACAGAGCTCAGGGCTAAGGCAGCTCATTGGTCTTCAGGAATTACACATTTGGACTAGTTGGGAGTATGTTGACCAAAGTTCTGTTCTTCTCAGCGTGCCTGAGGAAGTAGTGGTAAACACTATAAATACAGGCTGGGCCCCAACTCTGTGTCTTCTTTCAGACTCACATCCCACATCCCTTTTGCTTCAGCAAAATGCTTTGGTTGTGTCCACCCTCATGTGAGTAAGTCCTGGAGTAGCCTCCAGGAGAGGAGGGAAAATACTATTTGTCAGCAGGAATCATTGCCAGACTCTGTGTGTTGGCCTTTGCAATACATGTTGTTTAATCTTCCAACAAAGCTAAGAGATAGATATGATTGTCCCCATTTTTCCTCTTAGGAAACAGAGTATTCTGTGGAAGCATGGTAGCCCTCCTCAAAGCTTGACGAGGAAGATGATGCACCTCTGTCCCACATTTATAGCTTCTACCTTTGGTAAGAATATCTTCAGTAGTAAAATGTTTTGTAAATCTTCATTCATAGATCGTGAACTTGATACCTTTTTATGTGTATTCTATACCATATTGAAATACGCCAGTTCTATGTTGTATTTGTTAAACTTCTATTGCAGGAATCAGGATCGTGTTGGTATCAAAACATTTAACCTTTTTTATGCACAAAAAATTCCATTACTGTACCATATCATATTTTACTTAATCCAGCAAATATTTGTTCTTTAATCAAGGTATTCCTTGGTAATTCTAGTTTAGGGACATTGTGTGTGTGTGTGTGTGTGTGTGTGTGTGTGTGTGTGTGTATGTGAGTGTGTGCAATGGGCTGCATATTTATGCCCCCTCAAATTCATATGTTGAAATCCTAACCCCTAGTGTGATGGTATTAGGAGGTGAGGCCTTTGGGAAGTGATTAGGTCATGAGAGTGGAGCCCTCATGAATGGGATTAGTGTCCTTATAAAAGAGACCCCAGAGAGCTCCCTTGCCCCTTCCGTGAGAAGGACACAGGGAAAAGAACCAGGAAGCAGGCCCTCACCAGAAACTGAATCTGTTGGCACCTTGAACTTAAACTTCCCAGCCTCCAGAACAATGAGAAATAAATTCTGTTGTTTAAGCCACTCAGTCTGTAGTATTGTTACGGCCGCCTGAACAGACTAAGCATGAGTGTGTGTGTGTGTGTACACACTTTGATGATTCAGGATAGATTCCAAATGGATGTAGTTTGTAAGGTGTTTTCTCTTGTTTCTATTTGTTTTCTTCCAGGTATGGATACTCCATATAGTCCCATAACTCTGACTGTTGTAAGAGTTATTAGAGAGCACAGCCCTATCCCTGAGAGGAGAAGGAATGCAGTTCCTTCTTTTCATGCCCATTCTTCCCTGACATCTTAACATTCACCGACGAGGCCTTGCTGAGAGACTCAGTATCTGAGACTTCAGTTTATCACTAATGTTGCAGAATGTGTCACTGTTGGAAGGCTTCAGTGGTTCACAGTCAGTGCCAGAGTCCTCATTAGGAAAGGGTTTCTCTGACTCAGCCAGAGAAGGAGTACATTTCTCGCTCGGAATACTCAGAGGCAGTTTCCTTTTAAAAACAAAAAAGAAGTTCTATAAGTACTCTGTGAAAAAATGTTCTTTTGACAAGATATATACACAAATCCATTTTCAGGGAAGAGTTTGTCTTTTCATACAATTTTATAAACATTTAAAGAGAGATGATAAAGGAAAGGTTTGTATTTTCTTCCATATGCTGTAGAATAACACGAAGAACCAGTTTTTGTTTGCTTTTACTTGGTTCCATGGGATACATGATTTATGTTCATAAAGAGACAGAAGGTAGTGAAAAGAATAAAATTATTTTTATAGAATGGCCTCTTTTGTGGGTGCTAAAATATACATAGCAGTTAGATACTTCTAAACAAAAAAAAAATTTTTTTTTCTTATTTTGAAGATAAAAGCATTTCAAATTAGTCAATGGAGAGAAAGTCGCATTACTTGATATCCAGCTAATAATGGCAAATTCATAATAAGTGCTAATGGTCATATAGTACTTACTTACTATGTGACAAGAGCTATTCTAAGAGCTTTACAGATGTTAGCTTGTTAATCTTCCCACCAATCCTAGGAGGTAGGTATTATTGTTATTCAAATTTTGTATGTGAGAAGACTTTCATACAAGTCACCACTTCCCTGCCCCTTGTCACATTGTATTGAGACTGGATTTGAGCTCCTGCAGTCCTGCCCTACAATCTATGCTCTCAACCATGGGGCCATACTGCCTTGTTCTCATTTGACCATGAGTAGTATTTTAAAACTTTGCTACAAAGGTGTAGATACATCTCTTAGGACATTTAATCTGTAAATAAAGGTACCATTTTCTTGTCTCAGCCTTTTTTCCAACTGCCTTTTCATTTTTTTTTTTTTTTAAAGATTGATTGATTGATTGATTGATTGCTATGTTGGGTCTTCGTTTCTGTGCTAGGGCTTTCTCTAGTTGCGGCAAGCGGGGGCCACTCCTCATCGTGGTGCGCGGGCCTCTCACTATCGCGGCCTCTCTCGTTGCGGAGCACAGGCTCCAGACGCGCAGGCTCAGCAGTTGTGGCTCACGGGCCCAGTTGCTCCGCGGCATGTGGGATCCTCCCAGACCAGGGCGCGAACCCGTGTCCCCTGCATTAGCAGGCAGATTCTCAACCACTGCACCACCAGGGAAGCCCGCCTTTTCATTTTTAGACCTTTTAATTCAGCCTGTGTCCACAAAGATGTCAGCGGTCCAGGACTAGTGAGGATGAGCTCCTCTTATAGTAGGTGCTTAATAAATGTCTCTTGAATGAATTAAAATGCAGTTATCATTCTTAAAGAAAGGCTTTAATTTTTCCTTTCCTATATGAACAAATCCAAATAAAACCATATGTTTTAAGGTCAATATACAACATACAAAGGATAGCGATTGTTTTTATTTGCCTAGCCCTCTCCTTTCTTCTGGTTGAAGAATCCATCTGTTCTATGGAGAAGCCACTCCATGCGGAGTGGTGGGGCTGCTCCTCCTACCACTTGGTCACAGCACAGGTATGAGCACATGACCCTGGCCTGCTGGTCACAGGGGAATCTACGACCTGAACCTGGTTGGTTCGGGGCTGTGTGGTGACCCAAGTAGGATGGTGCCTAACCTATTGTCTCTCCAAATCCACCCTTCTTTGCCTTGCTTTTTGATCTTAAAGCTGGGCCCTGTAAACATTTCTTCTTTACCTGCTAATGGAATACTAAACTTCATCAATAGAAGGCAATAGAATGACCCTGCACAGCAATAGCAGCAGGAAGATACTTCCCTTCCGGCTTCTGGTCCTCCATCGTTACTACTATTTAGGATGGGAGCCTAGCAAGTGCACAGGAGAATTCTAGCTGTGCCCTCAGGCCATGATCTCCTCAACAGCGGCCACCTATCCCCTCTGGCAACAGCTGACTCTTGTACAGATCAGCTGCAGCCTGTCCACACCCTCTCTCAAGGGCAAGCTGCTTCTATAGCCTGGCCCTGGCTGGTGCCCTATGGCAAGTTTCTTGGCCAGCAGCAAGCTTCTGGCCCTTGTGTTAGTTCTGCCCTCTTCAAAGAGGCCTGAATCTCATCCTGGGTGGAGAAGGGGCTCCTTTGGTCCTTAGTCTTTTATTGTTCAGTCATCCTTAATCTAAAGTAAATAATTGCTGTTTTGTACCTGTTCCCTGATCCAATAACCAATGTAGTTTTTATCTCCAGACTGGATACTGACTGATGTAAAGGTCCATCAGTTTCCTCTCTGAAATTTTACATAGGGATTCTGGGGGCAAAATGATGGTTTCTCTCCTTACAGAATCGAGAGCTGTAAGTATAAAGTAAGCTGGAGCTGCTTGAGGCCATTGTCCCCAAACACAGAGAAGCTATTTGGAGTTTAAAAAAAAAAGATGAGGTCATGAATAGAGATAAATAGATGTGAGAGATAAATGAAGATGGAGAGAATTCTGATGACATCATTTGACCCCTTAGATCCAGCTATGCCTGAAGACAGTTTTCCAGTCATATTATCAGTAAATTCTATTTAAAAAAATTTTTATTGGAGTATAGTTGATTTACAATGTTGTGTTAGTTTCTGCTGTACAGCAAAGTGAATCAGTTATACATATACATATATCCGCTCTTTTTTAGATCTTTTTTCCATGTAGGTCATTACAGAGTATCGAATAGAGTTCCCTGTGCTATACAGTAGGTCCTTATTAATTATCTATTTTATATATACTAGTGTGTATATGTCAATCCCAATCTCCCAATTATCAGTCTCCCCACCTTTCCCCCTCCATTTTTTTCTTAAGCAAGTTTGAGTTAGATTTCTGTCTCTTGAAATTGAAAGAACACTAATTATGATACAAAGTAGTTTTGCCATAAAAGAAGTAACCAGTCTTATTCATTTTTCATTTTTGTTTTCATAGTATCTTTAATTTTTAAAAGGATCACTTATCTAATTTTTGTTCACAATCTCCCAAAGGCAGACTCGGAAGGCTGTCTGCTGTCAGCCCTCCTTCACTGAAGGGGGGTTGGGGCCATGCATTGCAGTTTCCACCTCAGGGATGCCTACCTTAGTCTGAGGGCCTCCCTGAGAGATTGACCACCACTGAGATGACACACAATCGTATATGAGAGTTGTCCAACTCCAGCAAAGTTTAAGAGTCAAAGAGAGGATGTATTAACCTGTCACTCAACAAACCTTTACTGAGTCTCTCCATATTATGTACAAAGGATCGTGGTGGGTGTTAGGGACACAAAACTAAATAAACTCCCTCCCATACTTTTAAGGAGATTGTATCAATACTAACCGTGTGTTTTATTTTCTGTGCTCTGTTGGTTTGACATCTGCGGGCTTGCTGACCCTGGAAGGGTCACACCCACATCACCTTCTTTATCAGGTTCTCATACTCTGGGCCGCTTGTCATAATCACTGCAGAGCCATGTAGCAGACATACAGGGACAGCCCCTAGCCCCAGAGCCTGCTGAAATTAATCAAGCTAGCCAATCCTAAGCCTGCTTACCCTACCTTGCTTTTTCCTTCCCTTTCCCTCTGGTGGAAACCACAATAAAGACCCTTGCCCATGATTTCCCCCTCCCCCTCTGCCTCCTGACAGACCCCGGTGCTCCCCTTGTGGTCCCCTGTGGTGTGGCATGGCATGGCATGCCCCCTCCTCTTGGGATCTGTGAATTTAACAAACCATCTCTTCAGTGACAATTGTCTCCTGACCTTTTGATCTTATTGAACCTCCAATATCCTATTTCTATACTATATTTAAAAACAGAGACCATATTAGGGAAATTAAAAATTTTTTTTCCTATTCCCAACTAATCTAAAGCTCATTGAAAACAGAGGCCGTGCCCACCTATTCACCGTTGTATCCTTACCAGTAACTCAGTTACTATTATAATTATCACCCCTGAACTTCCAAGCATTGTTCATCTCGTATCACTTACACTCATTTCTTCTGTCTGATTTCTACTAACTCCACTCCACTCAGGCTCTTATTGACAGCTAACTAGGCTCGCTCTTCTGGTCATTCCCTGTGTCTTTCCTTCTTTCAGGTTTTTGTTCACTGTCAGTTCAAATAGCACTAGACCCACAAAGCCTCTTCTGACTCTCTCAACTACGCGTATGCCTTGTGTTTCATTAACTGCCACGCTGATTTGTTTCAAATTTAGTTGCACACTCTACCACTTGTTCTAGTTATCTGTGGCCTTGTTTTCGCTCTCTTTCAGATTGTGAGCCCCTTGAATGAGAGAGCCATATTTTAGACATCTCTGTATTCTTAACTCCTGGCACAGTGCCTGGAAGGAGGTGCTCCATAACTGTTGAATGCATAGAAAAATACTGGAGTATAAATTCCTTGAAGTCAGGGACCATGTTTTACTTCCCTTTGTATATCTTGGAATACCTACCTATAGATGATGTATAAATACTTAGTGAATTGAGTAAGCCTGTAAGGTACGTGGAATAAGTAGTATTAATAATCCCATTTGACAGATAAGGAAACTGAGGCTCAGAGAAATTAATGCTTTTCCCAAGGTCAACAAGTTAGTATGAAGTAGTATAGCTGGATTAGAACCCAGGTACTTTGCCATCTACCAGAGTACTTCTCACTACCCACCATCACAGTAATAGCTGGCATACCTGAGTCATTCTTGCATACTAGAAGATAAGGATGTCCTCTCACAGGGCAAGATCTTGTTCTCTATTATATATGTTGTTGTGGACTGAATGTGTATGTCTCCCCAAAATTCGTATGTTACATCCTAACTCCCAATGTGATGGTATTACAAGGTGGGGCCTTTGAGAGGTAATTAGGTCAGGAGGGTAGAGCCCTCATGATGGGATTATAAGAAGAGGCTAACAGCTAGCTTACTCTCTTTCCTTCATATGAGGACACAAGGAGAAACCAGCTGTCTGCAACCCAGAAGAGTGTTCTCACCAGAACCCGACCATGCTGGCACTGATGTTTGTTGATAAGCCACCCAGCTTATGGTACTTTGTTATAATGGCCCAAACTGACAATGACATAAGTTTTTGAAACCTTCTTGATTTTCATAAGATTAGAAATGTATCATGACCTTTATTGACAACAAATACTTGGATATGTCTCCAGTATTGATCTAATAAAATGTGAAGATGTAGAATAGCATTTCTGCATAAGATGAGGAATTGGCAGGTATGAGGAATTTAGCATTATTTTCTCAAGAATGACACATCGTAAATTGATATGAATCTCTTTGATTTCCCAGAATTTTTACTGGCTGAGTTTATTCCACACACCACCCCTTCTACCTTGGCAACATCTCATGAGCTATTGATAAATTATTAAGCTCTGATGCAGACCCAAGTGCCAGGATTAACCATAAAATTGTGTATTCATCAGGGTCTAGTCAAGAGGCAGAAAACACGATGGTTATTTTGACAGAGAAAAATTAATATGAAGAAGATATAAAGAGTCTTTTTTTTTTTTTTTAAAAAGCGATGATCTTTTTAAAATTTATTTCTTTTTATTTTTGGCTGTGTTGGGTCTTCGTTTCTGTGCGAGGGCTTTCTCTAGTTGTGGCAAGCGGGGGCCACTCTTCATCGCGGTGCGTGGGCCTCTCACTGTCGCGGCCTCTTTTTTTGCGGAGCACAGGCTCCAGACGTGCAGGCTCAGTAGTTGTGGCGCACGGGCCCAGGTGCTCCGCAGCATGTGGGGTCTTCCCAGACCAGGGCTTGAACCCGTGTCCCCTGAATTGGCAGGCAGATTCTCAACCACTGCACCACCAGGGAAGCCCCAAGAGTCTTTATTGAAAAGGTAAAAGAAGCACTCGGTGTCATGGATGTAGCAGGAAGCTACCACCACCTTAGGACTAGGTAAACAAAGGAAAGAAGTTGAAATTATTAAGACTTAGAAACTTAGAGGAGAAGCCACCTGGAGCTGAAAGTCAGGTCTCTGAGGAGGGGTGCTGTTAGGTTGGTGTACTTGGGATTGCTTTTAATCAGGTATGGAGGGCTTCCCTGGTGGCGCAGTGGTTAAGAATCCGCCTGCCAATGCAGTGGACATGGGTTCAAGCCCTGATCCAAGAAGATCCCACATGCCACAGAACAACTAAGCCCATGTGCCGCAACTACTGAGCCTGTGCTCTAGAGCCCACGAGCCACAAATACTGAGCCCGTGTGCCACAACTACTGAAGCCCGTGCACCTACAGCCCGTGCTCTGCAACAAGAGAAGCCACCACAATGAGAAGCCTGCTCACCGCAATGAAGAGTAGCCCCTGCTCACCGCAACTAGAGAAAGCCCGTGCGCAGCAAGGAAGACCCAACGCAGCCAAAAAATAAATAAATAAATAAATAAATAAATTTATAAAAAAAAATTAGGTATGGTAAGGCATGCAGACAGAAATGATTTTCATGCAGGAGGAAATTTATACTCATAGATGTCTGGAAACAGGAGGCACAACATTCCATGCAGGGCTGCATAGGGAAGCACCAGGGTGGGTCAGGAGACAGAAGGAAGAGGAGAAAGCATGAGCACAAGCTTTACTGTGATCTCTTCAGGAAAGGCAAAGCAGGGCACATTAAACAGTTTAGGATTGAGTAGTTTGAATAATTTCTTCAGGTTCTGGGCTATAGTAGTGGTTCCTAGCTATCTAGTACCTGGCTCTGGAGTGATTTAGGGCAGGGGGAATACTGGCTTGGTGTGTGAGAGTTTGATAAAAGAGGTGGTTGGAGTATGGGCTCTGGATTGGTTGATTTGCATATAAAGGCATGCTCATGGCAAGTTGTTTCCATCTCTAGAAATTAGCCAACCCTGGGAGGGGCAGCCCTCCAGGGTCTGCAAGGCCCCTACAATGTCAAAGTATCATAAAATATAGAAAATAAAAACCATGATTAATAGAGCTGGGCTGGTGTTTCTAAGTTCCGAGGGCTGCGACCTGCTTTCCTAGGCCTTTCTTCCCATAAATTAAACCTCCTCCCTCCTTCAGGATCCGAGAGGGTAGCTAACATATACCTTTCAAAGGGAAGAGTTTCTGCCCTAATCATTGAACTTAATGACAATTCAAAGAGTCTATACTAGAAGTGATTACCTAAGTATTCTAGATATCCTAGAAGAATATACACACCCATCTCCTCACCTCACTTGAAGACTTTCTCTTCTAGATTCTATGTTCATTACTAAACATCAAATATCTGCAGATAGCAGTGATGTTAAACTGCTTTTTAAACTGGAGGCAAAAGTGGGGGCCTGTGATGAACATTATGTTACCTTCTATCTCTTCTGTGCTTCCTCCTGTGTGTCCCATCTCCCCATTACCAGGACTCAGGAGATCTCAGGGAAAAAAAATTTTTTTTCTAAAATAATTGCCAGCTGAGTTTGTGAAAGTATATTTTTAATTTGTAAGAATTTTATTTCTCCAAAATTGAAACTTTTATGGTATGAGTTGACTGAAAAACAGAGCCCAAGACAAAGCCTTCATGTGAATGTTTTATTGGGGGATGCAATCCCAAGACAGCAAGAGTGAGGAGGAAGGGAGTGTGAGGCAGAGAAGGGTGGACCATTCCTGCACTGCCCACAGCTTCAAAAGAAAACACAGCTGGAAATTTGCTCACACAAGATGTCTCCAGATAGGCCATATGGAACCACTGCATGTTGAAGCAGTTCATTGCGGGAAAGAAATGAAATGAATTTACCTGTTGGTTCCCTCCTTATGACTCTCATCGGTCAAAATTTGCCCCATTTTTGTTGTGTTACTTGACCCCTTTGGACATCTGATGGGAAATTCTTATTCCATGCTTCGCAGCCCAGAGCCTCTGTGAGTCTGTAAGAGCTGCCATGGCTTCTGCTATGGTGGGCATGATGGAGGCCATGCCAGCCTCCAGTCTTCCCCCCGTAGAAGAAGGAGACTTCAGCAGTGTTAGGTGGAGCGGCAATGGTGGCAGTAGCCAGAGCTCTCAAGTTGCAAGTGGCAAAGAGCCCATGTGAGGATGCACATAAATTGCATCTGACATAGATAGTAATGGGTAAGGAGTAAATCAGAGGTTGGAAATATTTGTAAATACAAATGAAATTAATTGGAAGGATGAAAAGTCCCAGAACGATATGTCTGGAATATGGGTTTACAGAACATGGGAGCCAGAGGTCTCTATCAATGCATGGAACCAGCGCGTGTGTGGGGGTGGGGCAGCCCTGCCTCAGGAGGGCAGGAGACCTCGTCCCAGTTCCCTGTCTTCCCTTAGCTGTGTTAGGATCTTGAATTAGTTTCTTCTCTCTGAGTCTCTGCCGCCTTATTTAAGAAATGAAAGAGAATCAAATCTGACGGTTTTCCTTTCTAAGATACATGTTTCAGAGAAACAGTTTTGCAGGAGTAATTTACATGTACAGTCTTTTCAAATTTCACTATATGAAAATGAGGAATTATAATCAAGAGCATCACCAGACGGAAACCCTTTTTTTTTTAACATCTCTATTGGAGTATAATTGCTTCACAATGGTGTGTTAGTTTCTGCTTTATAACAAAGTGAATCAGTTGTACATATACATATATCCCCATAATTCTTCCCTCTTGCTTCTCCCTCTGTCCCATCTTCCCTATCCCACCGCTCTAGGTGGTCACAAAGCACCGAGCTGATCTCCCTGTGCTATGCGGCTGCTTCCCACTAGCTATCTATTTTACGTTTGGTATGTATATATGTCCATGCCACTGTCTCACTTTGTCACAGCTTACCCTTCCCCCTCCCCGTGTCCTCAAGTCCATTCTCTAATAGGTCTGCGTCTTTATTCCTGTCTTGTCCCTAGGTTCTTCATGACCATTTTTTTTTTTTTTAGATTCCATATATATGTGTTAGCATACAGTATTTGTTTTTCTCTCTATGACTTGCTTCATTTTGTATAACAGACTCTAGGTCCATCCACCTCACTACAAATAACTCAATTTCGTTTCTTTTTATGGCTGAGTAATATTCCATTGTATATATGTGCCACATCTTCTTTATCCATTCATCTGTTGATGGACACTTAGGTTGCTTCCATGTCCTGGCTATTGTAAATAGAGCTGCAACGGACATTGTGGTACATGACTCTTTTTGAATTATGATTTTCTCAGGGTATATGCCCAGTAGTGGGATTGCTGGGTCGTATGGTAGTTCTATTTTTAGTTTTTTAAGGAACCTCCATACTATTCTCCATAGTGGCTGTATCAATTTACATTCCCACCAAGAGTGCAAGAGGGTTCCCTTTTCTCCACACCCTCTCCAGCATGTATTGTTTGTAGATTTTTTGATGATGGCCATTCTGACCGGTGTGAGATGGTATCTCAATGTAGTTTTGATTTGCATTTCTCTAATGATTAATGATGTTGGGCATTCTTTCATGTGTTTGTTGGCAATCTGTATATCTTCTTTGGAGAAATGTCTATTTAGCTCTTCTGTCCATTTTTGGATTGGGTTGTTTGTTTTTTTGATATTGAGCTGCATGAGCTGCTTGTAAATTTTGGAGATTAATCCTTTGTCAGTTGCTTCATTTGCAAATATTTTCTCCCATTCAGAGGGTTGTCTTTTCGTCTTGTTTATGGTTTCCTTTGCCATGCAAAAGCTTTTAAGTTTCATTAGGTCCCATTTGTTTAGTTTTGTTTTTATTTCCATTTCTCTAGGAGGTGGGTTAAAAAGGATCTTGCTGTGATTTACGTCATAGAGTATTCTGCCTATGTTTTCCTCTAAGAGTTTGATAGTGTCTGGCCTTACATTTAGGTCTTTAATCCATTTTGCATTTATTTTTGTACATGGTGTTAGGAAGTGTTCTAATTTCATTCTTTTACATGTAGCTGTCCAGTTTTCACAGCACCACTTATTGAAGAGGCTGTCTTTCCTCCATTGTATATTCTTGCCTCCTTTATCAAAGATAAGGTGACCATATGTGCGTGGGTTTATCTCTGGGCTTTCTATCCTGTTCCATTGATCTATATTTCTGTTTTTGTGCCAGTACCACACTGTCTTGATTACTGTAGCTTTGTAGTATAGTCTGAAGTGAGGGAGCCTGATTCCTCCAGCTCCATTTTTCTTTCTCAGGATTGCTTTGGCTATTCGGGGTCTTTTGTGTTTCCACACAAATTGTGAAATTTTTTGTTCTAGTTCTGTGAAAAATGCCAGTGGTCGTTTGATAGGGATTGCATTGAATCTGTAGATTGCTTTGGGTAGTATAGTCATTTTCACAATGTTGATTCGTCCCATCCAAGAATATGGTATATCTCTCCATCTATTTGTATCGTCTCTAATTTCTTTCATCAGTGTCTTATATTTTTCTGCAGACAGGTCTTTTGTCTCCTTGGGTAGGTTTACTCCTAGGTATTTTATTCTTTTTGTTGCATTGGTAAATGGGAGTGTTTCCTTAATTTCTCTTTCAGATTTTTCATCATTAGTGTATAGGAATGCAAGATTTCTGTGCATTAATTTTGTATCCTACAACTTTACCAAATTCATTGATTAGCTCTAGTAGTTTTCTGGTGGCATCTTTAGGATTCTCTATGTATAGTATAATGTCATCTGCAAACAGTGACAGCTTTACTTCTTCTTTTCCAGTTTGGATTCCTTTTATTTCTTTTTCGTCTCTGACTGCTGTGGCTAAAAGTTCCAAAACTATGTTGAATAATAGTGGTGAGAGTGGGCAACCTTGTCTTGTTCCTGATGTTAGTGGAAATGGTTTCAGTTTTTCACCTTGAGAATGATGTTGGCTGTGAGTTTGTCATATATGGCCTTTATTATGTTGAGGTAAGTTCCCTCTATGCCTACTTTCTGGAGGGTTTTTATCATAAATGGGTGTTGACTTTTGTCGAAAGCTTTCTCTGCATCTATTGAGATGATCATATGGTTTTTCTCCTTCAATTTGTTAATATGGTGTATCACATTGATTGATTTGTGTATATTGAAGAATCCTTGCATTCCTGGGATAAACCTCACTTATCATTGTGTATGATCCTTTTAATGTGCTGTTGGATTCTGTTTGCTAGTGTTTTGTTGAGGATTTTTGCATCTATGTTCATCAGTGATATTGGCCTGTAGTTTTCTTTCCTTGTGACATCTTTGTCTGGTTTTGGTATCAGGGTGATGGTGGCCTTGTAGAATGAGTTTGGGAGTGTTCCTCCCTCTGCTATATTTTGGAAGAGTTTGAGAAGGATAGGTGTTAGCTCCTCTCTAAATGTTTGATAGAATTCGCCTGTGAAGCCATCTGGTCCTGGGCTTTTGTTTATTGGAAGATTTTTAATCACAGTTTCAATTTCAGTGCTTGTGATTGGTCTGTTCATATTTTCTATTTCTTCCTGGTTCAGTCTCTGAAGGTTGTGCGTTTCTAAGAATGTGTCCATTTCTTCCAGGTTGTCCATTTTATTGGCATATAGTTGCTTGTAGTAATCTCTCATGATCCTTTGTATTTCTGCAGTGTCAGTTGTTACTTCTCCTTTTTCATTTCTAATTCTATTGGTTTGAATCTTCTCCCTTTTTTTCTTGATGAGTCTGGCTAATGGTTTATCAATTTTGTTTATCTTCTCAGAGAAACAGCTTTTAGCTTTATTGATCTTTGCTATCGTTTCCTTCATTTCTTTTTTACTTATTTCTGATACGATCTTTATGATTTCTTTCCTTCTGCTAACTTTGGGGTTTTTTTGTTCTTCTTTCTCTAATTGTTTTAGGTGTAAGTTTAGGTTGTTTATTTGAGATGTTTCTTGTTTCTTAAGGTAGGATTGTATTGCTATAAACTTCCCTCTTAGAACTGCTTTTGCTGCATCCCATAGGTTTTGGGTCATCGTGTTTTCATTGTCATTTGTTTCTATGTATTTTTTGATTTCCTCTTTGATTTCTTCAGTGATCTCTTGGTTATTAAGTAGTGTATTGTTTAACCTCCATGTGTTTGTATTTTTTACAGATTTTTTCCTGTAATTGATATCTAGTCTCATAGTGTTGTGGTCAGAAAAGATACTTGATACGACTTCAATTTTCTTAAATTTACCAAGGCTTGATTTGTGACCCAAGATATGATCTATCCTGGAGAATGTTCCATGAGCACTTGAGAAGAAAGTGTATTCTGTTGTTTTTGGATGGAATGTCCTATAAATATCAATTAAGTCCAGCTTGTTTAATGTATCATTTAAAGCTTGTGTTTCCTTAGTTATTTTCATTTTGGATGATCTGTCCATTGGTGAAAGTGGGGTGTTAAAGTCCCTTACTATGATTGTGTTACTGTTGATTTCCCCTTTTATGGGTGTTAGTATTTGCCTTATGTATTGAGGTGCTCCTATGTTGGGTGTATAAATATTTACAATTGTTATATCTTCTTCTTGGATCGATCCCTTGATCATTATGTAGTGTCCTTCTTAGTCTTTTGTAATAGTCTTTGTTTTAAAGTCTATTTTGTCTGATATGAGAATTGCTACTCCGCTTTCTTTTGATTTCCATTTGCATGGAATATCTTTTTCTATCCCCTCACTTTCAGTCTGTATGTGTCCCTAGGTCTGAAGTGGGTCTCTTGTAGACAGCATATATATGGGTCTTGTTTTTGTATCCATTCAGCCAGTGTATGTCTTTCGGTTGGAGCATTTAATCCATTTACATTTAAGGTAATTATCGAAATGTATGCTCCTATTACCATTTTCTTAATTGTTTTGGGTTTGTTATTGTAGGTCTTTTCCTGCTCTTGTGTTTCCTACCTAGAGAAGTTCCTTTAGCATTTGTTGTAAAGCTGGTTTGGTGGTGCTGAATTCTCTTAGCTTTTGCTTGTCTGTAAAGATTTTAATTTCTCCATCAAATCTGAATGAGATCCTTACTGGTAGAGTAATATTGGTTGTAGGTTTTTTCTTTTCATCACTTTAAATATGTCCTGCCACTCCCTTCTGGCTTGCAGAGTTTCTGCTGAAAGATCAGCTGTTAGCCTTATGGGGATTCCTGTATGTTATTTGTTGTTTTTCCCTTGCTGCTTTTAATATTTTTTCTTTGTATTTAATTTTTGATAGTTTGATTAATATGTGTCTTGGCGTGTTTCTCCTTGGATTTATACTGTATGGGACTCTCTGTGCTTCCTGGACTTGATTAACTATTTCCTTTCCCATATTAGGGAAGTTTTCAACTATAATCTCTTCAAATATTTTCTCAGTCCCTTTCTTTTTCTCTTCTTCTTCTGGGACCCCTATAATTTGAATGTTGGTGCATTTAATGTTGTCCCAGAGGTCTCTGAGACTGTCCTCAATTCTTTTCATTCTTTTTTCTTTATTCTGCTCTGCAGTAGTTATTTCTACTCTTTTATCTTCCAGGTCACTTATCTGTTCTTCTGCCTCAGTTATTCTGCTATTGATTCCTTCTAGAGAATTTTTAATTTCATTTATTGTGTTGTTCATCATTTTTTGTTTGCTCTTTAGTTCTTCTAGGTCCTTCTTAAACATTTCTTGTATTTTCTCCATTCTATTTCTAAGACTTTGGATCATCTTTACTATCATTACTCTGAATTCTTTTTCAGGTAGACTGCCTATTTCCTCTTCAGTTGTTTTGTCTGGTGGGTTTTTACCTTGCTCCTTCATCTGCTGTGTGTTTCTCTGTCTTCTCATTTTGCTTAACTTACTGTGTTTGGGGTCTCCTTTTCGCAGGCTGCAGGTTGGTAATTTCCGTTGTTTTTGGTGTCTGCCCCAAGTGGCTAAGGTTGGTTCAGTGGGTTGTGTAGGCTTCCTGGTGGAAGAGTGCCTGTGTTCTGGTGGATGAGGCTGGATCTTGTCTTTCTGGTGGGCAGGTTCACGTCTGATGGTGTGTTTTGGGGTGTCTGTGACCTTATTATGATTTTAGGCAGCCTCCCTGCTAATGGATGGGGTTGTGTTCCTGTCTTGCTAGTTGTGTGGCATAGGGTGTCCAGCACTGTAGCTTGCTGGTCATTGAGTGGAGCTGGGTCTTGGTGTTGAGATGGAGATCTCTGGGAGATTTTCACCATTTGATATTACGTGGAGCTGGGAGGTCTCTGGTGGACCAATGTCCTGAACTTGGGTCTCCCACCTCAGAGGCACAGCCCTGACTCCTGGCCAGAGCACCAAGAGCCTGTTATCCACACGGCTCAGAATAAAAGGGAGAAAAAAAGAAAGAAAGAAAAAGATAAAATAAAATAAAATAATTTAAATAAAAAATAATTATTAAAAAATTTTATTAAAGTAATAAAAAGAAAAAGACAGAAAGAAGAGAGCAACTAAACCAGAAAACAAATCCACCAATGATAACAAGTGCTAAAAACTATACTAAGAAAAAAAAAAAAATAACGGACAGACAGTACCTTAGGACTAATGGTAAAAGCAAAGCTATACAGACAAAATCACACACAGAGGTACACACATACACACTCACAAAAAGAGAAAAAGGGAAAAAATATATATATCCTTGCTCCCAAAGTCCACCTCCTCAATTTGGGATGATTCGTTGTCTATTCAGGTATTCCACAGGTGCAGGGTACATCAAGTTGATTGTGGAGCTTTAATCCGCTGCTTCTGAGGCTGCTGGGAGAGATTTCCCTTTCTCTTCTTTGTTCGCACAGTTCCCAGGGTTCAGCTTTGGATTTGGACCCGCCTCTGCCTGTAGGTCGCCTGAGGGCATCTGTTCTTCGCTCAGACAGGACGGGGTTAAAGGAGCAGCTGATTCGGGGGCTCTGGCTCACTCAGGCCGGGGGGAGGGAGGGGTACGGAGGCGGGGCGAGCCTGCGGCGGCAGAGGCCTGCGTGACGTTGCACCAGCCTGAGGCGCACCATGCGTTCTCCCAGGGAAGTTGTCCCTGGATCACGGCACCCTGGCAGTGGCGGGCTGCACAGGCTCCCGGGAGGGGCGGTGTGGATAGTGACCTGTGCTGCACACAGGCTTCTTGGTGGCTGCAGCAGCAGCCTTAGCATCTCATGCCCGTCTCTGGGGTCCGTGCTGATAGCGGCGGCTCGCACCTGTCTCTGGAGCGCCTTTAAGCAGCGTTCTTAATCCCCTCTCCTCACGCACCAGGAAACAAAGAGGCAAGAAGAAGTCTCTTGCCTGTTCGGCAGCTCCAGACCTTTTCCCGGACTCCCTCCCGGCTAGCTGTGGCGCGCTAACCCCTTCAGGCTGTGTTCACGCAGCCAATCCCGGTCCTCTCCCACTGAATAATATTGCATTGTCTGGATGTACCACAATTCATTTATCTATTCACCTACTGAAGGATATCACAGTTGCTTCCAAGTTTTAACTTATGAGTAAAGCTGCTATAAACACCTTATGCAGGTTATTGTGTGGGCATAAGTTTTCAACTCCTTTGGGTAAATACTACGCAGCATTATTGCTGGATTGTATGGTTTGTAATGAATATGAATATGTTTAGTTTTGTAAGAAGCCAAACTGTCTTCCAAAGTGGCTGTACCATTTTGCATTCCCACCAGCAGTATATGAGAGTTCCTGTTGTTCCACGTTCTTGTTCGTAATTGGTGTTGTCAGTGTTCTAGATTTTGACCACAATAATAGGTGCGTAATAGTATCTCATTGTTGTTTATTTGCATTTCCTTGATGACATATGATGTAGAGTATCTTTTCATACACTTATAGGTCACCTATATATCGTCTTCAGTGAGGTGTCTGTTAAGGTCTTTGGTCCATTTTTTAATTGAGTTGTTTTTTTCTTATTGTTGAACTTTAAGAGTTTTTGTATATTTTGCATAACAGTCCTTTATCAGATGTGTCTTTTGCAAATATTTTCTCCCATTCTGTGGCTTGTCTTCTCATTCTCTTGATATTGTCATTCACAGAACAGAAGTTTTTAACTTTAATGAAGTCCAGCTTATCACTTCTTTCTTTCATGGGTCATGTCTTTGGTGTCGTATCTAAAAGGGCATCGTTGGATCCAAGGTCATTTAGGTTTTCTCCTATGTTATCCTCTACTAGTTTATAGTTTTGTGTTTTACATTTATGTTATGATCCATTTTGAGTTAATTTTTGTGAAGGGTGTAAGGTCTGTGCCTAGATTCTTTTTTTTTTGCATCTGGATGTCTAGTTGTTCCAGCACCATTTGTTGAAGAGACAATTTTTGCTCCATTATACCATCTTTACTTCTTTGTCAGAGATCAGTTGACTATATTTATGGGGGTCTATTTCTGGGCTCTCTATTCTGATCCATTGATCTATTTGTTTATTCTTTCATCTATATCTTACTGTCTTGATTACTGTAACTTTATAGTAAGTCTTGAAGTCTAGTGCCTTTTTCTTTTTCTATGGGTAAAATAGCTTTTCCTCTTTGAGCACTTTAATTGCATTTATTTAAGGCATTATTTTGCCTATATGTTCTCCTTTTTCCTAAGTTGGCTCCCCCAAACCCCCGCCACCCACTCCTTTGTTTTAGTTTCTGTCTTTTGTGCTACCGACTTTCCTTCAGATATCTGGTGATCTTTGGCCATCTGCTTATATTTAAGGGCTCTGAGCTTATTGGAAACTCTGGGCTTGTTGATGATAGGATTCACTGAAGGGTGATTTGGCCAGAAAATCTTGTCATATCTATAGATTTTATTTTGGACTACTCATGTTCTCTAGAGAAATATTTTCCAATTTCCTGCTTCGAAGATATAGCCCTGGCTCCCTTCATTCTGGAGCTCATCAAGAAAAGACATTGAGGAGGGGTGTATGTAGGGTCTTCTCAATGTTCACTATATAAATATTCTGCTAATACTTCTGGGTTCAGTACTCTCAACTGGGCCAAATGTCCAGAAACTGTTTTCTATCTCCAGAGAGTAAACTTCCAGTATTTGGATGGGGTGGTAGAGAAACATTTGATCTGCTGCATGGAGTGGGAGAGAGTGATCTGAGGGTCTAATTGCTTCTTTTTTTAAAAAAATTTATTTATTTATTTATTTATGACTGTGTTGGGTCTTCGTTTCTGTGCGAGGGCTTTCTCTAGTTGCGGCAAGTGGGGGCCTCTCTTCATCGTGGTGTGCGGGCCTCTCACTATCGTGGCCTCTCCCGTTGCGGAGCACAGGCTCCAGACGCGCAGGCTCAGTAATTGTGGCTCACGGGCCTAGTTGCTCCGCGGCATGTGGGATCTTCCCAGACCAGGGTTCGAACCCATGTCCCCTGCATTGGCAAGCAGATTCTTAACCACTGCGCCACCAGGGAAGCCCCTAATTGCTTCTTAAACAGAAATTAACTCAATCCCTCAGTAGGCCTATATTGGCCCTATTTCAGAGGTACTTGGTGCTGCCAACCCCAGACCTTCCTGGGATTCTGCAGTGGAACTGGTTTGCTTCTTAGCTTTCCCTCTGCAGGTTTAGGATTTAAATCTAAGTCAGCTATCTGAGTCAATTACCACTCATTCACTATTTTCCAGCTTACAACATTTTGTTGCTATGCTTCCTCTCTCATTCTTTTTATCTTGTGTGTTTTAACACAATCTTTTTACTGTCATTTTTGAAGAATTTGGAGGGCAGGAAATGAAATATATATGTGCTCAATCTTCTCTTTTTTTTCCAGAATGCTAATGTGTTTTTTAGTTCTAATAGCCTGTGAGTCTAAGATTGATGATAAATTGTAAAAAACTTAATCTCAATTATGCATGGCTGTGTTGCCCAGAATATAGCTTTTCCTGACTACTAGGGCTTCCTCTGCTAGCCGCTCACTTGCTTAGTTCCACTACTGTCATAGTAGATGGGGACAGAAAGTGTGGTGAAATTCCCAGCAACTTGTTGTACAACTTGTCTTTTCTGGTAAAAAGAATACGGAAAGGAAAATGTTACGGGTCATGACTAAAAGTGAGGGTTTACTGTTTTACATTATTTATGGTCTTTTAGCTTCCAATTAGTTTCAATATATATATATATTTTTTGGTCTTTGATTTATTAATTAATTAATTTATTTTGGCTTCATTGGGTCTCCGTTGCTGCACGTGGGCTTTCTCTAGTTGTGGCGAGCAGGGGCTGCTCTTCTCTGCAGTGTGCGGGCTTCTCATTGCGGTGGCTTCTCTTGTTGTGGAGCATGGGCTCTAGGGCACACGGGCTTCAGTAGTTGTGGCACTCAGGCTCAGTAGTTGTGGCTCATGGGCTCAGTAGTTGTGGCTCGTGGGCTCTAGAGCGCAGGCTCAGTAGTTGTGGCACACGGGCTTAGTTACTCTGCGGCATGTGGGATCTCCCCAGACCAGGGCTCGAACCCATGTCCCCTGCATTGGCAGGTGGATTCTTAAACACTGAGCCACCAGGGAAGTCCCTAGTTTCAATATTTTAATGTTTTAAAATCACATTTCTTTTGGGGGAAATTCCCTGGTGGTCCAGTGGTTAGGACATGGAGCTTTCACTGAGGTGGCCTGGGTTCAATCCCTGGTCAGGGAACTAAGATTCTGCAAGCTGTGCAGTGTGGCCAAAGGAAAATCATATTTCTTTCAACAAATAATAAGCAAGGGGATGTATCATTTCAAGATGTTGTATTTGTTGATAAAGAAACTGAGGCATGAAAGACCAGTCAGATAACCTCCTTTATGTATATATAGCTAATGAGGATCTTTTGGAGGGGGTCAGAAAAATCACAGTTTTCTCTTTCATCTGTCTCTACTTGGTAGTGATAAGAGGGTGTTCACTCTCTTGAGAGCAGTCCAGTCTATGGAGGAGATTTGGGGGGCAGAAATGTTACCATTTGTAACTACTATTTATTCAGCATCTACTAAGTGCCCAGCTGTGTGCAAATACTTTACACATTGTCTCATTAATCTTTATAATGGTCCTCTTTCTTTACAGATAGGAAACTGAGACCCAGGCTGATTACAAAACTTGCTGAAGCGCACACAACTTATGCCTGCAGGAACCGGTCTCTCTGATTTGAAAGCTCAGACTCTTTCCACATGTAGCTTCCTTCAGGGCAAGGTTTAGTAGCTTAGTGGAACTGGAGGAAAATGGGTGATTACAGTACTGTGTGATAAGGGCTGTGGTAGGGTTACAGTGTGGTGTTATGAGGGCCGGTGCGAGGGGAACCTGGGAGACTACTTGGAGGAAGTCATCTAATCAGAGACCTGATGGGACAGTAGGAGCTAGCCAGGGAAGAAAGGGCCAAAGAGCATTTCAGGCTGAGTGGGCCAAGAGACATTCCTGTACTTGGGGGAAATCAGAGTAACTGAGCAGGGCCATGGCAGAAGATGGAGAGGTGGGCTTGGCAAAAAGGGGAGAGGGTAAAGAGGAAGGCGAGGGTCGGGGGATGGGAGGGAGGCAACTATAAAGAGCCTTGAAAGTCTACTGAGGGGGTTAGGAGTTTATCCTCAGGCCAGTAGGGAACCACTTAAGGGTTTTTAGCAAGAGAGGGACACATGTAAAAATCTGCATTTTATAAAGACCATTCTGGTAACTTCGGGGAGAATGGATTTGTGAGGGGCTGGAATGGGGGAGAAGTTGAGAATGATTCTCAGATCTCTTTCTTGAACAAGTGGACAGAGTGGTGCCATTCACTGAGACAGGGATCAGCCTCAGGAAAAAAGTCTATTACATTATCTAGGAGAGTGATCTGATTCATTAGAACTGATTTTGCACAAAAATTCAGTGTATGTTTAGAGCTAACTGGATAGACCTATGTTCATAACCATTATCTACATCAGGTTCAGAATCAGGTTCAATCTTAAGAGATTTGGGTATCCTTGTACTCATCCCCGTATCCTCTCCCATTTAAAAAAATCTTGATGGTGTATATGGCTTTTTTAAAACATTAAATTGAATTATACAAGCCACAGTGGCTTTCATACATTTACTGTTTCAGGCAAGATTCTTTATAAAAAGGAAATACCAACATGGGATTTAAAAAATATGTATTATATCATCAGATTTCCAATTTTTCTAGGTACTGGTAATTACTAAAAATGCACAAAATTGAAGGAGTAGTGGAATTATACAACTTTTCAAAACGGGTATGGTTGCACGGTAAGGAAAAAGTTGCCCAATGTACTATACTTGCTTATTGATTCCTTCCTCTAATATTTATGATCTTTAGAAAATGTTACTGTTGGTTGTTCTGGGCATTCTGTAGAACATACAATATTAAAAATAATAAAATTATAGAGCTGGAAAGAAGTTTAGATAATTCAGTTCTCTCATTTTACAGTTGAGGATAATGGGCATCAGAAAGTTCCTACAGTTGAGGAATCTGGGCAAAAGAAAATCCACTTCTTTGGCGGTGGAATGAAATAACTCTGTATCCTTGGACACTCATACTGTTACAGGAAAGGAAACTGATAACTTCAATCTTCATGTTCTTTCATTGTAATGAAAAGTGGAAAAAAAATACAGTTTTGTGGAGAGGATTTGTATTGTTTCTTAAATACATCATTGGGTCTCAACATTTATTTTTAGATGGAATGAAACTTCTCCACAGCTGTTTTGGGAAAATAATAATACAGATCAACTTCACATTAAAGGTGCCAATAGCATATATGTATATAGGATATTGGCTTGTAAAATATGAGAATGGAAACCAACTAATAAAGGCTATAGTGTGCCAAAGAAATTGTTACCATTAAACATTTGTAGAGCTTAGAGTATTTGCAAAATATCTGTCATTTGTATAACCACAATTTCCCCACATTCTAACAATGAAATTTCTTCTTGAAAGTTAATAAAAATATAAAGCACTTTTAAGAGCTATGTATTTCATATACACGTAACAACATCGTACATTCTAAACAGTTCATACTACTGTTATGGCAAAAGAGAATAAAAATTTATATTTCTATCAGGGAGAAAATGAAGTAGGTGAAAAAGTTTATTGAAATAGACTTCTGACAGATAAAACATTGTTTCTAACATGTTCAGCAACTGATCTGAGGCAACACAAAACTACAAATTAAATATTTAATTCTTCACTATTGGAAATGATAAAGCATAGTAGAAATTCCTCAATAAATGCAATGTAATACTTAGTGTAATCAGATGCGTCAAATATGGTACAGTCTAGAGTCTGTGTGTGAGATAATAGAAAAAATATATATTGGTCTATGTCCCTGGTTCCTGACACAGTGCTCCCCAAACCTTTGTAAATTCTCAAGTGGCAAGAGCACTAGAAGCATCTTTTGTTCTATTGCAGTGACTCTGAGTGGGCTCCTAGATGGCTCCTAGATGGGGGCTGGTCACCAGAAAGACCACGCCATACTTAGAAGCTTGGAATTTTCAGGCCTGCTCCCCATTTCTCCAGAGAGGGCAGAGGGGATGGAAATGGAGTTAATAATTGATCGTGCCTACATGAGGAAGCCTCCGTAATCCCAGTGGTACCCTTTGGAGAGCTTCCAGCCCAATGAATACATTCACCTTTGGAGGGGTGATGTACCCCAGCTCCACGGGGATGGGGGTTTCTGCGGCGGCACCCTCTCAGACTATGTATGTTTTCATCTGGCTGTTCATCTGTATCCCTTACTTATCCTTTAACAAACTGGTAAACATCAGTAAGTTTTTCCCTGAGTTCTGTAAGCTATTCTAGCAAATAATCAAATCAAAGGGGAAGGGGGTGGTGGGAAATCAGACCGAAGTTGTGGGTAACCTGGGGACCTGCTACTTGGGATTGGCATCTGAAGTAAGGTGGGAGCAGTCTTGTAGGACTGAGCCCTTAACCCCTGGGATCTGACACTGTCTCCAGGTAGATAGTGTTAGATTTGAATTAAATTGTAGGGTACCCAGCTGGTGCAGTAGGGAATTGCTTGGTGTGGGAAAAACCTCCATATACTTGGTGACCAGAGGTGAAGTGTTTTGTGTGAGTAGCAAAGGAGAAACACAGAAGAAAGACACAGCAGGAGAACTGTAGGTTAATTTCAATGCACTGTTTCTCTCCTAGGACCCTCCACTCTTGAGAGTCTCTGAAAAGACAACGTAAACTTGTTATTTTTTCTCTCCAAGAAAACATAAAAAGGCAACCTTCTTCTACATTTGTATTTTCTCCCAACTGAACATTGCTGTAGAGAGAGTCCATATATTACTGGCATAATTCCGTTTTGAGGCCTTTGTAATGGAAGGAACCTGTTACGTGGCAGGTGTTTGACGAAACTGTAAGTACTTGAAAACAACCAAAGTGTATTTAACTCCGTTTCCCAGGAAACTTAAAGCAAACGGGGCTATTCTGTTGTTAAATTGCCCCACCCAAACGGGCAATCACATAAATCGGCCTAGTAAAAGACCTCCTAGGGTCCTTTAAGCCATCAGTACCATCTACACTACAGCCAGTCTCTTGGCTTTCACTGCAAAGTTCCCTCAAGTTCTGCTTGTGGCTGTTTAAACCCCGTCCTTACAGTTTTCGCCAAGAAGGCCCAGATGCAGCAGGTCTCACGATGTTTCAGTAAACGAGTTTGACCGGGGGGTGGGGAGGTGGATTTGCGGTCCTCTTCGCAGAGGGGCTTGCCGCGGGGAAGCTCCACGCCCAGCGCGGGACAGGGCGTCTCCTGGATCCGGGCTCAGGGCGCGCATCGAGAGGCAAGAACTCGTTTACAGAAAGAGCCATCCGGGTAGATGACAGCGTTTCTCAACCTGGCCCCCGAGGGCGCCTCCCTGCAGATCGCTACCCCGAGGGTCTCCCTCCCCTTAGCTAAATTAATTTTAAAGTCATGTATTATTCTAAGAACGCATGCATATGTTACATTTACTTCCACAGCTTAGCCTCATTAGTTTCAATATAAAAATAAAAGTTCACTTTTCCCCACCTCCACGCACCCATTTCCGTTCCGGCCGCAGCGGAAGGTTTGCGTGGCCTCCCCGGACCCCGCCCCTCGCCCCTCGCCCCTCGCCGCCTCCCTGTAGGGAGCGGAGCCCACGGCGTCCAGGGGAAGGCGAGGCCGAAGGCTCTCTCGTGGCCAATGGCCGGGCTTCCGAGCCCCGCCGACTCCTCCCGACCGCGCCCGGCGGGGGCTAGGGGAAGGCTCCGGCGGGCGGCCATGACCCTGGCGCACGTCTGCGGATTGACCCAGTGCAAGAAAAGGTAACAGCCGCCCAGGGGCCTGCCCGCAGCGGCCAGGGCCGCCTCTCCCGCGAGGGCTTCCCTTGGTGTGCTCATTCCCAAAGCCGCCAAGCCGAGGCGAACCAGCCGCCTCAGCGAGGCCCGCCCCCTCCTCGAATTCGCTGGCATTCCTTCCCTCTCCTGGGAACCGAGTCTAGTCGCCACTGACCCATCCCACTTTCTTTAGTCAGCTGTAAGAGATGTCAATTTGGTTTCCAAAACTAGGAGAGAGAACCAGAGGAAGTCTAAATTTTCTATGTATTTGCTTCTGGAGAATGCAGGAACCAGAGAATTAGCCCCTGGGACTTTAAGTTATGCTCCAAGTATGGGGTGTACCTGTGGGAACTCTGCTGCATGAGGAAGACTGGTTTCATGATTGGGGTCACGCAGCATAGGTGAGAGAGGGGTTTTGTTTTTGGTTTTGTTTTTCCTATCACACTCTAGATGAAGACCATTTATTGAGGATCTCCCACAGAAGTAAAAAGCAGCTGATGTGGGACTTCCCTGGCGGCACAGTGGTTAAGAATCCGCCTGCCAATGCAGGGGACACGGGTTGGAGCCCTGGTCTGGGAAGATCCCACGTGCCGCGGAGCAACTAAGCCCGTGCGCCACAACTACTGAGCCTGCGCTCTAGAGCCCACGTGCCACAACTACTGAGCCTGCGCTCTAGAGCCCATGTGCCACAACTACTGAAGCCCGCGTGCCTAGAGCCCGTGCTCCGCAACAAGAGAAGCCACTGCAGTGAGAAGCCGCGCACCCCAAAGAAGAGTAGCCCCTGCTCACCACAACTAGAGAAAGCCCGCATGCGCCCAGCAATGAAGACCCAATGCAGCCAAAAATAAATGAATAAATAAATAAATAAATATTTTAAAAAAGCAGCTGATATTGAGATAGCACCATTCCCACTCTTTAAAGAGAAACAGAAAAGGTTATCCTTGCTTGATTTTGAACTTGGGGAAAATGTCAGATAAAATGGATATGTTTATCTAGGCAGTCACCTAAATGTGAAATCTTTAGATTGCCCTTAATTAAGTAATGATGGGGCAAAAATTTCTCCTGGGTGTGCAGCTGTGTAGGGCGTTTGGATTACACCTGGGCAGTGAGACGCCCAGTGTGGGCATCTCTGAAGACACAACAGCAGCAATAACATATTTATTGAGCACGTGCTATGTGTGATTCTAAGCATATGAAGTAGCTGATGTCGTTAGTCCCATTTTACAGACGAGGAAACGGAAACACTGTTTTTCAGGGGGGTAGGTGCCCTCATTCTCCAGCTGCTGAGTATAGGCTGCCAACAGCTCACAGTTGTACCTTCTCTCAAGAATTGCCCTCGCTGATGGAAGCTGCCTTTCCAGGACATGCTCAGGTGGTTACACCCCAAGGCTTTCAGGTGTGGTCTGTAGTTAAAGGATGATTGCTAGGAGGGCTCCTTCCTGCTCCAGGGGGAACCGGTTGGCAGTGTCATTCCTGCCCCACAGCTGCTTGTGGGATCAGGCTGGGGTGGACTACAGCGGCACCCACATCTTTGCTTTGCTTCTTCCCTTTCCCTGTCTTGCACGCCCCATTTCCTTATAGTTTTCACCTGAGAACCTCAAATCACTAGTACAAGAATCCCCATCTCAGGCTTCTGTGAAACCCAACCTAAGACAGCTACTGTGCTCTACAGGTATACTTAAGGTTCGGTTCCAGACCACCGCAATAAATCGAATATCACAATGAAGTGATTCACATGAATTTTTTTTTGTTTCCCAGTGCATGTAAGAGTTATGTTTACACTATACTGTTGTCTATTAAGTGTGCAATAACGTTATATCTAAAAAATGTACATACCTTAATTTAAAAGTACTTTATTGCTAAAAAATGCTAACCATCATCTGAGCCTTCAGTCAGTCGTGATCTTTTTGCTGATAGACTTGCTCAATGCAGGGTTGCCACAAGCCTTCAATTTATAAAAGCAAAACAAAATGCAGTGTCTGCGATGCACAGTAAAATGAGGAATGCCTGTACTGGGTTGTGAAGTTTTCAGAGTTTTATTTTTAATTCCCTAGAGATAATTCTGTGGAAAGACAACTCACTAGTTTCGAACATATATCAGATGAGTTTTTCCTCTGGTTAACACAATGAAATACATTAAGGAAGCTATGCTGCTAAAATACTACTTTATTTGCATAAAGGAAATAATAGAATGGCTTCTTTTAGATGCTGTTTGGCCAAGAAAACACTATTTCTACCAGGGATGGAGATAGCCAGAGTAGGTGATAGATAAGTATTTATTCATTAATTTCTTGATTGATGAAACTGATTATGAGAAGGAAACATGTTAATACTGTTTTTAACAGCTTTATGGAGGTATAATTGATAGCCTTTATGGAGGTATAATTGATAACAGCTTTATGGAGGTGCATATTTTGATAATATATGTGTATACCGATAAACCATCACCACAATCAAAGTAGTGAAAATATGCATCACTCCCCAAAGTTTCTTCAGCCCCTTTCTGGCTCCAGGCAACCGCTGCTTTTTGTTTTAGTAACATAAGGTTGAAAAAGGTCCTGAGCTTCAGTTGTTCAGTAGTTGGGCATGCCTGAGCACAAGGCATGCAGGGATTTCCACTGGGTAAGAACATGAGTGAAGTTGAAGTAACTGGGGCCAGGCTGCCATCTGCTTATTGGAAAGGAGATGGATACAAAGCTGGACGCTGATGACAACTTTGGCATCCAAGGCACAGATTCCGTAGCATGTGGCAAATTCTGGTGAGGTTCAGGCAAACTTTGGGATTGGGACAGCCTGGGGTTTTGTTACAGGTTAAAGGAGGCTCTGTGAGGGAGTGATACCATCTTTGAAATGCACAACCAAAATAAAAACATACAAACAAAACTCTCCACCCAGACTGAGAACTCCCAGGCTGACACTGGAAAAGGAATCTCCTGGGTTGTGGGACATGGTGGGGGGGGGAGTTGGACAGCTGATTTCTGCCCTTCCAGTTCGTTGTCCTCTTGGTTCTCTTATTGGCAGCTCCTGGATATAGGAGACATACTTTCCCATTTTAACCCTTTGGCTCAAGCTTGCTACCTCGTAGTCCAGCTCAGACATGATTAGAGTGTTCTGAGGCACTGCTGAAGGCTCTGGCAGAAGCAGCAGAGAGATAACACAGTGAGGGCCATAGTTCTAGAAAATCTGGCATTTAAAACCGAGTTTTCTCATCTTTGCTTTATGGTCCTTTCTCCCATGCCTGGTAATCCCCTTCTTCGACTCCACAAAGTCAAAACCAGCCAAACCCAGTTAACAGCTAGCTCCTTCCTCCTCTCACTTCTTTGCTCCTTTCTGGAATTCTTAGAGCACAACAACGGATGGTTAGCTTCATAATCTAGCCCTTGATCTCAGTGGTCTAGATCTCAATGGTGTAGGTCATTGCTGTCCAATAGAAATATAATATAATGTGAGCCACACATGTAATTTTAAATTTCCAGTGGCCACAATTTTTAAAAAAGGGGAGGGAACAAACAGGTGAAATTATTTTTTAATAATATATTTGCAACTCAGTATTTCCAAAATACGATCATTTCAACAAGTCATCCATATAAAAATTATAATGAGATATTTTACATCCTGTTTTATACTAAGTCTTTGAAGTCCAGTGAGTACTTACAGCACATCTCAGTTTGTATGAGCCATATTTACGTATTGCACATTACAAGTCTAGATATAACATCATGGCCTAGATCCAAAATTAACTAAGTGTTCTGCGGGGAAGAGAGGAAGTATATGAGTTTTCTTTTGGACACGCTGAGTCTGGGGTACTGGTAGGCATTCTTGTGGACGGTGACAATAAGCTTTTGGAAATGCAGTTCTAGAACAGCAAGACAGCATCTTTCAGCTTCATTTGTCAGAGCAACATATACACCTCCACAGTAAGTTCCCAATTTCATCTTGTTTTTTGAGTCCATACCTTAAGAGTTTTTCCCCACATCCTAACTTGCACGTTAAACTGTGTATGTTCTACTCCAGTCAGTTCATCTCCACGTTAGCTGGTTTTCCTGCACGTTTTCTCTATCAAGTAAGTACTTATCATATACATTTTCTGTATATTTATATCGTCTCTCCTTCAGGTACCTTGAAAAGAGTTGAGCAGCAGGATGGGCACTGTTTTACTTGAACATAAAGAACCATTCAGCTAATGAACTTTTATTCAGCATGAGCAATTATCCTAAATATAACTTGGTTAGTATTTTTTAACTGCATCCTAATTAATAGCTATCTAGTTTTAAGAATAGCAAAACCTGTAATGTCTTAATTTTTTTTTCTAATTGTAAAAGCGACGAATGATAATATCACTCTGAAGGTTTAAAAAAGGGTGACAATACTCAGTATTTAAAAGATACAAAGAAACAGACACTTTTATCCATTGATGGTGGGAATGTAAATTTCTACAAGGATTTTGGAGGGCAATTTGGCAATATTTATTACAATTCAAAACGTGCATACTTCTGTCTCTGCAACTCCAGTTTTAGAAATTTATGCTGTGGGAATAATTGGACAAGTGCACAAATTTGTGTGTACAGGAATGTTGATTCTATTATTGTATTTTTATTTAAAAAAAGGAAACAACTTATATTTCAACAGCTATTTACTAGGCACTGTAGTAGGTATGGGGCTACAACATTTAATCAGACATAGACGGTCCCTTATGGTTTAGGAAAGAAGACAGTCAACTAGACATTCATTGATGCAGTGTTGACAGTATAGATTGTGGTTGAAATGCATCTGAGGGGAGCTGAACCCAGACTTGGGAGGAAGTGAAAGCTGCTTAAGTGATGTCTAAACTGGGTTCTAAGGGGTAATTGATAAATTACATAATGGAGTACAACGCAGCTATTAAAAGTAACTGTGTACATGTGGAAAGGAGTAAATAGTATATCACTGAAGAAAAAAAAAATCAAGCCAAAAAACAGAATAGTATAATTTTATGTTTATAAAATTATGTATGTTTCTTTAGTGTGCAGATATGTATATATGTGAATATATATTCATATACACACACAGAAACAGAGACACAGAGCTCTAGAATGCGTCAAAATATAACTATGGTTGGTAGGATTTCAATAGATTTTCAGTTTTAAATGTAAATATATTATTTTCATAATCAGAAAAAAATTGAGCTATTTTTTTAAATAAAATTTGAAATAAAAGTAATACAGGTTAAGTGTAGGAAATTTGGGTTTTAGAAAGATGAAGAAGAAAATAAAAATGACTAAAAATTCTATACCCAGGGTGACAGATCATCAATTATGACATTCTGGTGTATTTCCCTCCATTCTTTATATGCATGTGAATGTATTAGCTCTTTTCATAATGATATGTGTTTTGTAGGCCAGTTTTAAATTTTAATATATTCAGTATTATAAGTAATTTGAACTTATATGTATTCTATCACAGAGTAAAAGTTAATTCCCCAAATTACAGTTTATTATGCTTAATAGAGTTAAATTCTTTTATATATTTGGGGAATGTATTGACATCAAATGAAACAACTCACTTGCCTCTGTTTTCTTTTTTTAATTTGGCACAATTAAATTATTATATGTTAATCCTATCAGTAATTTCTTCTGGTTGCTGGCATTTGTATGAGTAGATTATGGGTAAAAATTCACTTTTTTTCATGAGCACAGATGAATAATATTACTAGATCCCATTAGAACAGTGCCAGCCATGATGGGAGTGCGTCACACTGTGCCGTGTAGTTTCCAGCGTAGGCAGGAGGTGTAGTGAAGCACAGTTCCTTGATTTAAGAATTATGTGTTGCATCATCTCTGCTATATTGCTTGGGTAGACTGTGGTAGTGCTGTATTTATTTATTTATTGATTGATTGACTGATTGATTGCTGTGTTGGGTCTTCGTTTCTGTGCGAGGGTTTTCTCCAGTTGCGGCAAGCGGGGGCCACTCTTCATCGCGGTGCGCGGGCCTCTCACTATCGCGGCCTCTCTTGTTGCGGAGCACAGGCTCCAGACGCGCAGGCTCAGTAATTGTGGCTCACGGGCCCAGTTGCTCCGCGGCATGTGGGATCTTCCCAGACCAGGGCTCGAACCCGTGTCCCCTGCACTGGCAGGCAGACTCTCAGCCACTGCGCCACCAGGGAAGCCCCATTCATTCCTTTTTAAAAATAGCTACTACAAACCAGAAGAATTAAGTCAGCATATTCCCTGTGTCATTGACAGGCATGTTAAACAGCCAGAGAGTTTCTTCCTTATATAGGAAGTCAAAAAATATAAACTGCTTTTTGAGTTAATGGATGTAAAGTACTTGAAACAGTGCCTGATACATAATAAATGCTCAATAAATTGTTATTTTTACTATTAATAAGAACAAACAAGCTATCAGAATACATCTAGGAGTATCTTAGATCTATATTCAGTTTCTCATCATTGGCTATGGGATATGAAGAGTAAATTGATATCAGGATTTGGCTGGAGGTCATGCCTTTTCATGTTGATGCCTAAGACCTGGAATAAAAAGTTAACGAAAGATGCTGTGTTGGGATAAATAAACTTAACTAAACTGAGTTGTATTTCACCTCAGAGTGTAGCCCTCAGTCAGTAACACTGTTTTGAAACTGAATTCCCTAGATAAAAAGGAAACAGTTACTCTTGATACTTTTGTATAGGTTCATGGAGTCTGTTTGGTGAATGTGATTATGATCTCATGTGATCAGCTGAGCTGACATGAGTGTAAGTTACATTCATGGGATGACTTACAACAAGAAATATCACTTCGTCAGGCAAACAACTCTCAATTTGCTATAATGGTCCTGTTAGAATCAAACTTGTCTATCTATAACATGACCAGTGAATTCCATGCTTGGTGCTTTAGTTGTTTTAAGTAATTCTGTTTCTTAAAGTTATTTCAACAAAGTTTACGTGCAAAGTTAGAAGTCACTATTACATAAATATAACACTCTATGTTACCCAGGCTATAAATGCTTTCCAAATTTTTAGAAGAAGTTGTATCCTTGGGGACAAGTGAGATGCATTCAATGTAAATACACTTTGTTTTACAGAGCAAAGAATTTGGAAAGCTGAAAACATTGTTGTTCGTTCAGCCTAAGCAAAGAAGTCAAGAAAATCTCAGAGAGGTAAAGAAATTTAAAAAGTTTGTTTTCTAATAATGATTATTCCAATGTTATTAATAGTGCTTTTCTTCTATAATTTTAAGCGAATACAGGTTAACACTATGAAAACATCATGCCAAATTATTTTTCTTACACTTCTACTCTCCTAATCCTTGCCTTAAGTTTAGGGTTTTAGAAAACAAAATGGGATTAAATAAAGGTGGTTGTAATATTTATATTTTCTTTTGGTCTAGTGAAGCAATCTTTCATTTATATCATATATGAATTAAAGAAATACTGATCTTTGAGTTCCTACTGTGTGTTATGTTTGAGGTATGTGTTTAAGATAAATCATTGATTTTGAATATAAATAAATTTATTTAAGCCTATTAAAATGTTTTCTGTAATTTTAATTTACTAATCTTTGAACAGACTTCACAGCAATCCATTATGTAGCTATGAATTTCTGTTCCTAAGATATTAGGTGGACCTTCTCTACTTCTATTAAAATTTTAATATACTTAGGTAAATTGGATTTACATTTGTTGTTTTTTAGCCTCTAAAGGATGTTTTGTAAACCAGCTCTAAAGTAAAAAGAGATATTGATTTTAAACATTTTAAGATATAAAGCATTTCAGAGTATCCTAAAAAATAAAGTGCTATATTACAAGTATTCATCATCTTTGGCATCAGACGTTTCTAAAAGTCACTGTTTTCTGTGCTATGACATTGTCTTGAATCCACCTATACCATTTTAGTCCAGGAGATTCCAACACTGGTATCATAGCCATGTAAGTTCTTGTAATAACGAGCTGAAATTCTTATCTGGTTACAGACAGTCCTCGACTTAGCAGTGAATTTACAATTTGGAAAAAGTAGTATAAACAAACATGATTTAAGTTCAATTTATCTTTCTTATAGAATCTAATTTAAATATAGAATTGTGTTCCTAAAGGTGTGAAAATAGATATTTACTCACTCTTTATGAGTCATAGACATACTATGAGAGATTTTAGTTTGGAAAACTTGGACATTCAGATTGTATGGGTGAATAGTAATAACTGGATACAGCTGATTTGCTTTTATTTTGGGCTTCAGTTACCTGGGATTGAGACCCATTTATTTCAAATTACTGTGTTTAGCTGAAGCTAAAAAATTTTTAAACTTTTTATGTTGATAATTTTAGGCTTACCAAAGAATTGCAGAGATAGTACAGATAATTCTGGTATACTCTCTACCCAGTCTCCCCAGATGTTAACATCTCATGTAGCCATGGAACAATGACCAAAACTAAGAAATTAAGATTGGTTCAACAAATACTGTAAATTAAACTACAGACTATTTAGATTTCCCCAGTGCTTCCACTGTCTTTTTTTCTGTTCCAGGATTCAAGTCAGGAGACCACAGTGCTTTTAGTTTTCATGTCTCCTTACTCTCCTTCAATCTGTGAAAGTTCCTCATTTTTTTCCTTGTCTTTCATTACATTGACAGTTTTGAGGTGTACTGAAGTTATAGATTTTGGGTGCATGACATTAATGTCTTATTACTGACAATGTTATCCTTGATCAGTTGGCTAACGTGGTATCTGCCTGGATTCTCCATGGAAAGTTACAATTTCCCCTTTCCATAGTCTGTCCTTTGGAAGTGAGTTACTAAGTCCAGCCCAGTCCAGGGGAATTAAGGTACATCTTCTGGAGGGAGGAATATTTAAGAAATTGTAGACATATGTTAAACCTCCACAGTTATTAATAAATATTTTATGGGAGATACTTGGAGGCAATGTGGATACCCTGTTTCTGTCACTAATTTTAGCATTCATCAGTGGATCTTCCCTGCAGCAATTATTACTTTGGTATTCTAGTGGTGATACTCGGTTTTCCTCATTCTGTTTGCATTTGTAATTCTTCTGAAAGGAAGAATTGCCTCTTTTCATTTATTCATTCACTCATTCGCTTGTATATTTATATCAGTATGGTCTCATAGATATTTATTGCCATATGGATATTTATTCTATTCTTTGGGTTATAATTCTTTATTATCATTGTTTATTATATTGCTTAAATTATTCTGGCTCTGGGTATCAGGACCTCTTAAGGGTTGGCTCATATGTCCATTTGACAGACCCATGTCTTTTATTTATTTTATTTTTATTTCATTTATAATAATAATTATTATCACCAACTTACTTTCTGGCACTGTAAGATTCTCCAGGCTTATCTTGTATTTTCTATGCCCTGGCCCAAGAACCAGCCATTCTTTAAGAAGTATAGTTCCTTTTATTGGAGAATGGTATTTAGAAACCAAAACCTGTCCACTAGGTGTTCTTGTTACAACTGGAGAGTCATTACTTCTAGGCCCTCTCAGTGCATAGAGCTGGCAAGTGTTGGTAGTATATTAACCCATTTATCTATATTCATTTCTGTATATATCCATCTGTATATATATTAAAATAAACATTAGTTCAAATGGATGTCTCCAACTTCAGCCTGTTACCGTAGGATTTATTCTAGCATTCCTCCTTTGCTTGTTTGAAACGTCTTTCTCCCACAGATACAAACCTGACTGTCATTATCTATTGTACAGTACCATTTGTTGGAGAGACTGTCCTTTCCCCATTGTGCATTCTTGACACCCTTGTTGAAGATCAGTTGACCATACATGTGTGGATTCATTTCTGGGCTCTCTATTTTGTTCAATTGATCTATATCTGTCCTTATGCCAGTACCATACTGTTTTAATTACTGTAACTTTGTAATATATTTTGAAATCAAGAAGTGTGATATTTCCAGCTTTGTTCTTCTTTCTCAAGATCGTTTTGGCAATTCGCTGTCCTTTGTGGTTCCATATGAATTTTAGAATGTTTTTTCTATTTCTGAAAAAAAAGCTGTTGGAATTTGATAGGGATTGATTGAATCTGTAGATTGCTTTGCGTAGTATGGACATTTAAACAATATTAAGTCTTCCAATCCATGAACGTGAGATGTCTTTCCATTTGTTTGTATCTTCTTTAATTCCTTTCATCAATGTTTTATAGTTTTTAGTGTACAGATCTTTTACCTCCCTAGTTAACTTTATTCCTAAATATTTTCTTTTTGATGCTATTGTGAAGGGGACATCCGTTGTGACAGTGATCTTAGCAATTATTTCATTGATATGACAAAAGCTCAGGCAACAAAAGCAAAAATAGACAAGTGGGACTTGGAAATTCCCCGGCAGCCCAGTGGTTAAGACTCCGCGCTTCCATTGCAGGGGACACAGGTTATCCCTGGTTGGGGAACTAAGAGCCACATGTGGTGCAGTGCGGCCAAAAAAAAAAAAAAAAAAAAAAAATAGACAAGTGGGGCTACATCAAACGAAAAGGCTTCTGCACATCAAAGGAAAGGAAATAATCAACAAAATAAAAAGGCAACCAATGGAATGAGAGATAATATTTGCAAACCATTTATCTGATAAGGGCTTAATATCCAAAATATGTAAGAAATGCAATAGCACAATAGCAAAAAAACAAATAATCAGATTAAAAAATGGGCAAAGGAACTAAATAGACATTTCTCCAAAGAAGACATACAAAAACCAAACAGGCAAATGAAAAGATGCTTAAGGTCAGGAAAATGCAAATTAAACCACAATAAGATATCACCTCACACCTGTTAGGATGGCTATTATCAAAAATTCAAAAGACAACAAGTGTTGGCAAGGATGTGGAAAAATTAGAATCCTTGTATACTGTTGGTGGGAATGTAAAACAGTGTAACCACTGTAGAAAACAGTATGGAGGTTCCTCAAAAAATTAAAAATAGAACTACTCTATGATCAAACAATCTCACTTCTGATATTTTTCCAAAAGAATTAAAATCAAGACCTCAAAGAGATATCAACACTCCTGGGTTCATTGCAGCATTATTTACAATAGCCAAGATGTGGAAATAATCTAAATGTCCATTGACAAATGAGTGGATAAATAAGTTGTAGTATATCTGTCTAATGGAAAGTTATTTAGCCTTCAAAAGGAATGACAGTTCCAATACACATAACCGTATGGATGAGCTTGAGGACATTATGGTAAGTGAAATAAGCCAGTCACAGAATGACAAATACTATATGATTCCACTGACATGAGGTATCTAGAGTAGTCAAACTCAGAAGCAGAGAGTACAACAGTGCTTGCTAGGGGCTGGGGTGAGGTGGTTATGGAGAGTCATTACTTAATAGTTACAGAGTTTCTCTATGGGGTGATGGAAAAGATTTGGCAACAGTGGTGATGGTTGCACAACAGCGTGAATGTAATTAATGCCATTGAAATGCACACTTAAAAATGGTTAAAATGTCATTAAAAATTTAAAAGGTATGGTCATAACATGTAGAAGTTGATACTTAAGATTTTAAGCACCCTAAAATTTCAAAATTTTTAATCAAATCGCCTTTGCAGAAAACTTACCTAGCAGGTCAGAAAATGAGGCCTTTTAGTTAGTCAAGTGTTTTTATAAATAGTAAATTAAGTCTGTACATCATAAGCACCAAATTTCAAAAAATTAAAATAAAATATTAACACAAAACTATACTCATTTAGGAATTAAATGGAATTTTAATTATTTAGTAATGAAAAGGGAAATTTAAGGATCATCCTTATAAATGTCCTTCAACAGGTGAATGGATAAACAAACTGATATAGCCATACAATGAAATACAACTGAACAATAAAAAGGAACAAACTGTTGATTCATACAAGACACGGATGATCTTACGTGCATTTTGCTAAGCCAGACACAAAAAGTAATGCATTGTATGATTCTATTTATATGATATTGTGGATGGTAAAACTGTAGGGAAAGAAAACAATTAATGGTTGCCAGGAATTAGGTGTCAAGGAAGGGGTTACCTAAGAGTAGAATTGCTGGGTCGTATGATAATTCTGTAGCTTTTTGAGTAATTGCCATACTGTTTTCCACAGTAGCTGCACCAATTGCATTCCCACCAACAACGCCCAAGGGTTCCAATTTCTTCACGTCCTCATCAATACTTGTTATTTTCTACTACTACTACTACTATTATTATTACTGCTGTGCTAGTAGGTGTGAAGTGGTATCTCATTCTGTGTTTGATTTGCATTTCCCAAGTGAGTAAGGTGTTTAAGCATCTTTTCATGTACCATTTCATGGCCATTTGTATATCTTCTTTGGAGAAACACCTATTCAAGTCCACTGCCCATTTTTAAATTGGCCTGTTTGTCTTTTTGTTACCAAGTTGGGAGTTCTTTATATATTCTGGGTATTAAACCCTTGTCAAATATGTGACTTGCAAATATTTTCTACCATTCTATAGGTTTTCTTTTCATTTTCTTTGATAATGTCCTTTGATGCAAAAAGTTTTAAGTTTGGATAAAGTCCAAAGTTTATTTTTTCTATTGCTGCTTGTGTGTTATATCTAAGAATCTATTACCAAATCCCAGGTCATGAAGGTTTACCCCTATATTTTCCGGTTTAATATTTTTGGATCTTATATTTACATCACTGATCCACTTTTTTTTTTTTTTTTTAATTTATTTTTGGCTGTGTTGGGCCTTCGTTTCTGTGCGAGGGCTTTCTCTCGTTGCGGCGAGCGGGGGCCACTCTTCATCGCGGTGTGCGGGCCTCTCACTATCGTGGCCTCTCTTGTTGCGGAGCATAGGCTCCAGACGCGCAGGCTCAGTAGTTGTGGCTCACGGGCCCAGTTGCTCCGCGGCATGTGGGATCTTCCCAGACCAGGGCTCGAACCCGTGTCCCCTGCGTTGGCAGGCGGATTCTCAACCACTGCGCCACCAGGGAAGCCCCACTGATCCACTTTTGGAGTTAATCTTTGTATATGGTATGAGGTAGGGGTTGTGAACATATCTTTGTTTTCAGACCTTTTAGAAATGCAAACATTTTAAAGATTTAGTAGCCACCTCACAGTTCTTTCTCAGTGATAGCAGGCAGATGCAATATTAATGTGTATTAAAACCTAATAGTTTGGAAAAGGAAAAAAAAGGCATGCTTGAACTTTTTACCTCAAAGTCTTCCAGTAAAGGATTCCTGGACACCATCAGATTTTACTTTTCTGGTCCTCGGTTTGTGCTAACTGTTTTGCTGGGCAAGCTAGGTTCTGAAGGATTCCTTACCAACTTCTTCACAGAGGTTGAGGGCCTAACACCATGGAACTTCATGAGTACTGGGGAAGACCATCTCCTCACTGTCTCAATGTCTCCTTCCCTTCCATAGGAAAAGTTTTGCTCTGTGAGGATCATACCAAATTCTCATGAATCCAGATATGGAAGATTTTAATTACCAATATCTATCACATAAAAAGTGGCTGGACTTTGGGGAACACATAAAATCTACTCTTGTTTTGGTTATCAGAAACATTGAAGGGATCTGAGCTAATTGCAGAGCATCATAATCTTTTTCCTTTAGCTCTTTTCTACGCTATTATTTATTTATTTTCTTTCTTCTTCTTTTGTTAAAAGCTTCAACTATGTCTAAAGAATAGGTCATTTCACAGTTTGCCAAATGAAGTACAGCTTCAACTTTGCCAGACCACAATCTATCAAGAGTAAGTGACATGAAAATATTCCATTTGGGTCTTGGCAAACCCCTAAGAAAAGCAGTGGCAGATGGTGAATAGAGTTTAACAAAACTTTGAAGACAAAAGACATGTTACAAATTGAATATTGATCAAAAGAAATTTGTAATAATTTGGGGTTTGTGCTTTGAACTCTGTAATGTAATGATGAATTTTCCAACCAACCTGAAGGAAACTAGAATTGAAAATAGGATGAAGATCAAAACTTAAAAGCAAAATTCCAAAACAATTAAAAAAATGACTGGACTACTATAACAGTCTACTTACTTGTCTAGAAAGAGGAAAAACATGCCAAATATATTAGATAAGGTACCCTGAATTTTATGATAAAGTTGAAGTTGACATTTGAAATCTGGGGTTACCCAAACTCTTTTGAAAAAACTCTACATTTTTATATTTCCCCATAATGTAAACCCTGCCATCTCAGTGTAGAATATTAATCAAAACAAAACAACGAAACAAAAATCTGCCTTTTCCCCTCCTCACTTTCTTTTAGCGTATCAGTGCAAGGTTAAGATTCTGACAGATATATCTTCATGACATTTGATTTGCAGTTAATATATGGGGCGGGGAAGGGTAGGACATGGGACATCCGTTTTGCTGGTGCAGGAACTGGCAAAACCCACAGGATTCTTTGTTTAGGTGTGGCGGGCCCAGTTTCCTGACTGTAGTGGAGACAAAGTGGTTCTGGGATCTGCCCAGCATTTTCATCAAAGTTATTGCTGTAAGTTTGGCTTAGAAACTATTTCACTAACCTTTCCAAAGATTCTATAGGCTACCTAATACCTGTAGTAAATCCTTTCTTATTTTAAACCGATCTGAGTGGATTCTTTTGTCTGGAATCCAGAACCCTGCTTAATACAAGATCCACTGTGTATGTGAGTCTTTCTTGGAAAAAGTTAAATAATGTAGTATTAACGTGGTGTCATTTTTAAAATCATGGATATTTAGAAATTTTAATGGGGAGTTACTTTTATTAAGCACCAGGTCATTCAGTGAAGAGTGATATTAATATTTATTCAAATTTACCCTTTTAAATGGAGAATAAAACCAAAATGAATCAGTGTATCTATAAATAATAATATTCATAGGTTCTTCTTAGAGTTCAATATACAATATACATATATAGCCATATGTATATTAACGAGGACATTTTAGTTTTTGATTGTGAGGGTATTAAGTCTTTCTTTTTCTGTTCCTAGCAGAAGTACTCTGATTTCTATATTTGTCAGGTTGGAGCAGTTGTAGCTATATACTAAACAAGAAAACAATGCTTGAGGAAAATGATGATTCCAATCAAACTGTAAATATTCACAAGTGTGTCTAATGCTCCGGAAGTATAAAATTAAATGTTTAAGCATGAGAAACCTATTTAGTATTGGCATTGCTTCACATCACTCATGTAGGCTATTGAAGAATCATTCCAGAGTTACAATATAATACAAAAGTAGAGTACAGGCCCATGTGAATATTTTATGGTTTACTGTATGTGTGGCATTCTTAAATTTTAATGCTGCAGAAGAAATGGGTAGCCCTGGAATCCTTGTGTCAACAAGATATAGAGGAAACTGGTGATCCAATTAGTATAATGGGCATCTGGCAGCCAAATGATGCACTTCAAAACCTGGCTGGGAATGACTGGCTCTCATCTGCACTTGCACAGTATAACAGAGAGAAAACAGAATGTGGAATCCTCCTGCCCTTTCTGTGATGCTTTAAATCCAATTGAGTGTTGAATTCCAGACTTTTTTTTATTAAAGTGCTTGTCCTAAATTTATTACTTTTCAATTCCACACACCTTCTCCGTCCTTTTCCATCACATACTTATTACTGGCCTCATTCTCATGATTCCTCAGTGTTCCTATTGACTATTCTCCTATTTTTGGTTCATAGAAACTAATCATTATCTTGAGGATATTTCTGTGACGTGGCAGTTACTTCAGGAATTTTTGATATTTTGTTCAAGTCTACAGAGTTTGAGTAGTGGTTTTTAAAAATTGCTATTAACATAATCGAAAGTCAGGAGTCTTCACATTGTCATCTCGTGATCCTTTTCTCAAAGGCAGTGAAAATAGCACTGTAAAACTTCTCCTTGTATATTTTTCCTTTTGGAATCATAATTCTTTAGGTAACCATCTAGTTTTATTTTAAAATTCCATTCATTTGTATTACTATGCCCTGTATGTTGAGATACAGTCTGCTTGGAGCTTCTTGTGTGCCTAAACTTCTTACTGAATGTGCCAAAATCCCAAGGCTTTGACTGTTATTTTACCTGGGCCATTTCTCAGATTGTTTATGCAGCTGGCAGTCCTGGGAAAAGTAATGCATTGCTGCTCTTCATGGCACCTGGTTGCCTTCCAGACAAACCAGCTTGCTTACTGCCTGTTATAAAAGCAGCGGATTCCCTATGCACAGGATCCTCCCCTGTGATTCACCCCACTGCATATGCAGGTTCCACTGGGTGCTCCACATTGCCTTGAGGGATTTGGGGACTGGTGCAACAATACTGATACTCTTGTTACTCCTTTTGCTGCAACTAGTAAAGGCCTTTGTCTCTGACTCAAGAGTCCCATGCCTTCTGTCAGCATCTATGGAACTGTGACAGGCTTACTTATCAGCTTGTATGGTTGTTTTGTTGGGAGTTTTCCTGCTTCTAACTCTCCTCACAACATCAAACTTATTGAAGTAGGGCAAAATCCCAATACTTTATAAAATATCTTCCTTGTGAATAATTAATACCACTGCTATATATTCCATGTTTTTATGTCTATTAAAGTTTACCATGTATTATTACTAGGGGTAGGTTGTTTCTAGAAATTAAGGGTGGACAAACGGCTATTTCTGGCTAAAGACCTATGAATATGGGGAATAGCAGATTTGCAAAACTGATCTTGAATATAATACTTAAAAAAAGTCTTGATAAAAGGAACACAAATCAACACCAAATTTATGTCTCCCAGAAAGTGAAAAATCTGGCTTTACATCATGAATTCATCAGTAGTAGTTTTAAGAAATACCTATATTTTGTGAAGTAGCAGGGCTCATCTAATGAATTAATTTGTAGGGAGACCTTCTGTGGTTGTGTGACACCCCTATTTTGCCTATTCATAAATCTACTCAGTATATATTCATTGAGTGTCTATGTTCTGAGCCAAGCACCATTCTAGGCTCTGATGCTACAGCTGTGGACAAGTGGGCTAGGGTCCCTGCTTCAAGGTCTTTACCAGAAGAGGATGATAATTGCTTCTTAACAAAAAGTAAAATTCTTTACAGATGAAGTTGACAGGATTTTGTTAGCCAATAATGACTTCAAACTTACCATTTTACAGAAGAGATGTTTTTAATATTCTTTCTGCTTAGATTTGAAGCTGAAAGTATGATTCTAAGACAAGGACACGTACCCTTAGAACGCTACTTGGTTCTTGCTGGACATTTAAAGGTCATGTCAAGTAATACAAGCACAAACAAAAATATCAACTCTGAAATTTTAAGTGAGTTTGAAGAAGGTGACTTCATAGGGGTAACTACTGTCTCAATTTCTCAGTCTCTCATCATCATTTTTTAGATTAAAATGTAAAAAAATTATATGTGTCATTGCATTAAAATAATTAACATAGTATGCTATAGTCTTGTCCTTGAGTATTAAGTTATTTCAGTAATTGAAATGCTTAGAAAAAACATGTTTCCTTAACATTGTAGAGCCAATATATAGCCTGTTATATAGTTTATCAATGTACAGGACACAAAACAAGATTCACAAATGATTGCTATATGAATGACTGACAAGTTAAATGAATGAGTTACAAACCATGTAACTTGGAAGGCAGGGTGGTATTAAAAATAGAGAAATTATACCAAAACATTTATTGATTCAAGGAGCTCTTTTTGATTCTTTAAAGAAATTTATGCTTCCAAAAGATTTTATGCAAAAGGGATAAGATATAGGCTATAAAAAGAAGCTTGTATGTAATAGTAAAACTTGCTTCATTTCTATATTTTGTCAAGGGCAGATTGGATTTAGAGATCCTTGAATCCAAATGTCCCTAAGTGTAGAGATCTTGGGAGGTGAGAGCAGTTGCTGGGATTGAGGTCAGATACCACATTGGAAACAATGCTAAAGAGTCTGGACTTAATTCTACAGGCAGTGGAGCTCACTGAGGGTTTTTAAGTAGGGAGGGAGATGGATCAGATTAACATTTAGATAGATGACTGGTGAGATGATGTGGGGCTGTATTATCAGAGAAGGGACAGCATGGAATTGGAGAACAGTTGGGAGATCAATGAGCAGACCCTGGACCAGGGCACTGATCGTGGGGATACTAATTAGGAAATGAATTCAAGATATTTTATTGGTAACAAATTCAATGAGAAGGGCAGAGAAGAAATAAATCAAACCTGATTTTTCCATGGCATTCCCACTGTTAAATTAATTATGAACCATCATCCTTGGGTAAAAAATTTCTTGATAGGTTGAGCAGTGGTTAAGGAGTTGGCCAGCCTGGGCCTGAATGGACCTTCTAGTGCCGGAGGCTCTTTGGAGGCACTCTTAGAACCTGATGGTCCTCCGTGGACTCCAAGATCTTCCCCAGGACCAGCGACTGGTAGTGTTAGATGGAGCCTCACAAGTCAGCCACACAGAGCCTTTCACTTTACACCTTAGTGAATGGAGAACCAGGGTGGTTCACTGAATTGCTCACGTTGACACAGGTAGTGGCAGAAATGGGAGCAGAATCCTGAATTCAGTGCTCTGTTCACTCTGCCGTGCTGCCCCAACTGTGTGCAGATTAAGTAGAGCCATTGGTTTTTCAACTAAAGAGAGGAAACCTGGAGATCATCTGTACTGGTGTTTCTCAGCCAAAATCTGTACTAGTCAGCATTTTCCAGAGAAACAGAACCAATAGGATATATTATATAGATATGTATAAGAGGAGATTTATTATAGGAATTGGCTCATACTTTCATGGAGGCCGAGAAGTCCTATAATCTGCCGTCTGCAAACTGGAGGACTAGGAAATCCAGTGGTGGAATATGGTCCGAGTCCAGAGGCCTGAGAACCAGGCGGACCAATGGCATAAGTCCCAGCTGGATTCCAAAGGCCTGAGAATCAAAGGGCCAGTGGTATGAGGCCCAGTCCAAGTCTGAAGGCCTGGGAACTAGGAATGCCAATGTCCAAGGCAGGAGAAGATGGATATTCCAGCTCAAGCAAAGAGATTTAAATTTTTGGGGGCTTCCCTGGTGGCACAGTGGTTGAGAATCTGCCTGCCAATGCAGGGGACACGGGTTCGAGCCCTGGTCTGGGAAGATCCCACATGCCGTGGAGCAGCTAAGCCCGTGAGCCACAATTACTGAGCCTGCGCATCTGGAGCCTGTGCTCCGCAGCAAGAGAGGCCACGATAGTAAGCGGCCCGCGCACCGCGATGAACAGTGGCCCCCACTTGCCGCAACTAGGGAAAGCCCTCGCACAGAAACGAAGACCCAACACAGCCATAAATAAATAAATAAATAAAAATAAAATTAAGAAAAAAAAAAAAGAGGCAGCTGGCCTTAGTTTAAAAAAAAAAAAAATTCTTGCCACTCTCCTTTCTCTAGGATAATCCCACCTTGATTCTTTTTTTTTTTTTTTCTTTTAAAGATTTATTTATTTTATTTATTGATTGATTGATTGCTATCTTGGATCTTCGTTTCTGTGCTAGGGCTTTCTCTAGTTGCGGCAAGCGGGGGCCACTCTTCATCGCGGTGCGCGGGCCTCTCAGTATCGCGGCCTCTCTTGTTGCGGAGCACAGGCTCCAGACGCGCAGGCTCAGTAATTGTGGCTCACGGGCCCAGTTGCTCCGCGGCATGTGGGATCCTCCCAGACCAGGGCTCGAACCCGTGTCCCCTGCATTAGCAGGCAGACTCTCAACCACTGCGCCACCAGGGAAGCCCCCACCTTGATTCTTTACTGCTAAATCTTTTCAATATTATAATCATTAAAGTGTTACAGTTTTTGTATACAGTTACACTAACATCACCCCCCTAACTGAGCATCATGGATCCAGGTCAGCATCTCCACCCCAAGTTTGCTGTCTTCAGAACAAAGCACCCTCTTTTCTTAGTAATAAAGTGTTGAGTGGAGCTAGGATATAGCCTTGTGCATGTTTGTAGATCATGCTGCTGTGTTAGCACATAAATATTCCAAACTAAGAACTCATTCAGCCGGGCTTCTGTTTTATAATGTAGTTTGGGGGCTACAAATTAATCCTGCTGGGGCTGATAGATCATGTCAAAGTCCAGGCCAATAGTTATTTATTAATCCTATAAGCTCAAGTTTTATTTAAAAAATCATTTGCTTACAATGATGCATACTTATAATTTCACACGTTCCCAGAGTTTCATTATAAGAATAATGTCAGAAATTATTCTACAAGATATGCATTTGTTTTTATTTTTCAGGAAATTTGCCTTTTAACGAATGCAAATTGACCTACTTCAGTTTTATGTAGAACAGGTGTAAAACTTCTAGTAGTAAGTAAGAAGTAAGTATTTGATGATATTCATAAAAATGATTAATGTTTTTTTTTAGTTTTTTTGTTTAACATCTTTATTGGAGTATAATTGCTTTACAATGGTGTGTTAGTTTCTGCTTTATAACAAAGTGAATCAGCTATACATATACATATATCCCTATATCTCCTCCCTCTTGCATCTCCCTCCCACCTTCCCTAGCCTACCCCTCTAGGTGGTCACAAAGCACTGAGCTGATCTCCTTGTGCTATGTGGCTGCTTCCCACTAGCTATCTATTTTACATTTGGTAGTGTATATAAGTCCATGCCACTCTCTCACTTCGTCCCAGTTTACCCTTCCCCCTCCCCGTGTCCTCAAGTCCATTCTCTACGTCTGTGTCTTTATTCCTGTCCTGCCCCTAGGTTCTTCATAACCTTTTTTTTTTTTTTTTTTGGATTCCATATATGTGTGTTAGCATATGGTATTTGTTTTTCTCTTTCTGACTTACTTCACTCTGTATGACAGACTCTAGGTCCATCCACCTCACTACCTCACTACAAATAACTCAATTTCATTTCTTTTTATGGCTGAGTAATATTCCACTGTATATATGTGCCACATCTCCTTTATCCATTCATCTGTCAGTGGACACTTAGGTTGCTTCCATGTCCCGGCTATTGTAAATAGAGCTGCAATGAACATTGTGGTACATGACTCTTTTTGAATTATGGTTTTCTCAGGGTATATGCCCAGTAGTGGGATTGCTGGGTCATATGGTAGTTCTATTTTTAGTTTTTTAAGGAACCTCCATACTGTTCTCCATAGTGGCTGTATCAATCTACATTCCCACCAACAGTGCAAGAGGGTTCCCTTTTCTCCACACCCTTTCCAGCATTTACTGTTTGTAGATTTTTTAATGATGGCAAAATGATTAATATTTTAAGGAAACTTTCTTGGGAAGCCTAGATAAATTTCAAAGCCAAAAATATTTACATTGAGAATGAATACTAAGGCAAATTAAGTGTCTATATTTTTAAAAAATGTTAGATCTTAATGCTTTGTGCTGATGGGTCAGTGGATTTAATTAAGATAACAAACCATCACAGATGTAGGGGAGGCAAAATTTTCTCTCTATCCTCTTAGGGTTTTTCGGCTAGGCCTGAAAATTAAACTAACATAAAACAGATTAACAGAAAAGCATACAAATTTCCATAAGGTTTACATGACACAGGAGCCCTCATAATGACATGAAAACCCAAAGAAGCGACAAAATCTAAATACCTTATACCAGGTTGAACAAAGAGAGGCAATTGTGGGAAAATAACTAAAATACGTGGGGAGGCTGAAGGAGGATAAGAATTATTTTAACAAGGTCTGTTTGTGCAGAATTCTCTTGGCTTTGACTGCCCATGGAAGAATGTTTCTTTTCTCTTGGTACAAGGAGGGCATCTTTCACATGGGAATTTTTAATATTCTATTTTCAGGAAGAAAAGGGAGATTAGAATGCCCTTCTTCGATGTTGTTTTTTAAGTGTCTTTAGCTCTAAATAATTCTTATGCCAAACTGGTGTATTTTGGGGTGGTATAATATGTCACCTATCACAGACCATAAAGATTTTTCAGGGATTAAAATAGATAATGCACGTAAAATAATAGATTGGTGCCTGGCAGAACAACACTCAGTAAGTGGTAGTTGTTACTTTTGTTGTTACTAATTATAATAACAACAATCATGTGCTATTGGTAGATACACGCCCTTCAAATTAACTTTAAAACAGTGGGCTTATAACTGCTGCATTGTTAATGAAGATGGTTGGCTGGCTCATTGCTAGGTTTATAATTTGAACTTAACGTGCTTATTCACAGGGATGTGCTGTGATGCTGCTGAAATTCTTGCTGAGGCAGGAGTTGTGTGTGATTCTCTTGGTTGGCAGTTGAAGTGCATTTTGTAATACAAGCCTGTGTCAAGCGCAAAGCAGAGTTTTTCATTTTCATTATTTTTGGAAAGTGATTTACAAGTGTTTAACAGTTCTTAGAGCAGGCTCAGGGGTGTACTATCATTCCCATATTATTTTTAAAATATTTCTCAGATAAATCTCATGAGACATTGCATTAGTTTCAGGGTGTTGGTAATCCAACAGCAGCTGCTATAAGTTGTGTGTTTTGTTTTTTTTTTATTCATTACTCAAGACAAATGGCTTTCTGAAACTGTTTAGGCCATGTGTTCCTAATCTGCCTATAAATCTTGATGTGCCAGGTACTGGAGTGATTGCTTAGTTGATCCCTTGGGAAGCCTGAAGTGAAAGCATTGATTAGGCTTTTTTGGGCTGAGAGCCCTATTCAGCTCTTTAGCTGGCAGGAAAGTCTTCATTTCTTCATTAGAGAAGCTAGTGGCAGGAGAATCTTGCCTAGAGCCATTTATTACTTTTAGCATGGTCGCAAGCACTGGCTACTATCTACTCACAAGTTCTGTTGGTAAACCATCTGGAAGCAAAGGAATGCTCTTGAATCTGTGTTTGTTTAGAATGTTTTAAATGGATATCTTTGTCAATACTTAGCAGATAAAGCTCATGAGATTTTCTGTATGTTTGCTAGGATAAATCATTCTGTGATACACTCCTCGAATTCAGAGTGGAATGTACTATAATCTGATTTGAAAATGTCCTTGGAAATTTCGTGAACATTTTAGGATTGATAAATATCAATTTAATAGACACATGCTGAGTACTTCTTTACTGAACCCGTGCTGTGGGAACTTGATGGGCTGTAACAATTATGGCCATAGTAAGTGCCGGTACTCAAATGTCCTATGAAGAAAAGCATCAGAAATACAATGATGTGCAGGATGTGGTTTTCTTTTCAAATATTATATTTGATTTATTATTTATGGACTAAAAAAGGAAGGTGAGCTCCATTAACCCAGTGACCTTTATTTTTTCCCATACAGGATAATTGCATTATAATGGAAATATAGGAACAGTAGGTATTGTAAATACAACTCCCTGTACAAGTGGGGCTGCTCACTTTAGCCTCTGAAAGCATCCAGTGGGTTTCAGCATAAATTTATAAGCAACTCAAATTCTTTACTACACAAAATAGAAAAACGATGCCAACGTGTTAGCATCAGGGAAATCTAATAATGTTCCTGGAGTTAATCTTATATTTTATTTAAGTGTATTATGTTCTCTTTAAAGTAATGGTCATCAGTTTTATTCAAGACTGAAATTACAGCCTTCAATGTCACTGTGGCGTATCTCAAAGATTGCAGTCATGTGCTCTTATTTGGGAGTGCTATGCACATCTTGTGTGAAAACCACAAATTTAGGGCTCCTATTCTGGCCACTCCTCACAGACTTTCTGTATTTTTTGATCTGATCACATCTTCTGAATCTTAAGAGACTTAATTTTGAGAACTTCCTGGAGTCCAGCCAGGAGAAGGATGGAGTCTCAGTTCTGCTTTTGGGTCCTTGGTGTTCTGGGGTCACAGAGAGATGCCCAGGGGAGGCTGTCAGTGGTTCTTAAATGCTAGTTCATGCATCATTGATATTCTCTGATATTTCTTCACCTGCCAGAGAGCAAGTGAGAAAGATATGGACAAGGTATGCTTTTCAGAAAGCTGAATTTATTCAAAATTTAAAAACAAGGTCCTGTTTTAGATTTTCTTTCTTTCTTTCTTCCTTCTTTCTTTTTCTCTTTCTTTCCTTTTCTTTCTCTTCCTTTCTTCCTTTCTTCCTTCCTTCCTTCCTTTCTTTCTTTCTTTCTTTCTTTCTTTCTTTCTTTCTTTCTTTCTTTCTTTCTTTCTTTCCTTTCTCTTCTCTTTCTTTCTCTTTCATGCTTAAGTATAATTTATTTCATGAAATAATGTTGACAGTCCTTGGTAGTTGTTGTTTTAATGTCCTTACTTGACACACACAAGCAAAACAGAGGTTGCCAGCTGTACATCGTATTCTTCCACTGCCAAAATTAAAAAAAAAAAATGAACTGAACTGGGAAATCCCCAAATCTGGATGCTAGTGTACTTTGTTAAACTGTTTTGTCTTTATGAGGGCTCAGAGCTCAGTGTTGGGAAATGCATCCTCTAAACTGCTGGTTTGCTATTACTAGTTTTATGTTATCTGTCAAAACAGCATTGCTTAGTCTTGAAGAGCCTGGGCTGTGAGCCCAGGCAATTATGGTTCCAATTTCAGTGCTGCCTCTGTGAGCACTGGGCCACTTATTTAATCTTTCAGAGCCTCAGGTTCTCGTCTGTGTAAACAGGGACAACAGACTCCTAATTCATAGAGGGTTGTGACCACTAAGTGAGTTAATACATGTACAATGTTTAGAATAGTGGCTGGCATATATTAATATATATGAATTTTGCAACTGATTGTATTTTCCTTCTTTGTTTTGGTAACAGAACATTTATAGCCAGACTTGTCCCTATTTAGCCCAGGATTGTCTGGGACACGATCAAGTGAAATCATATGGCTGGCCTTGGTTTTTCCCTAGCTGTATTCTCTCCATCCTCTGATTCCCTCAACTGTTTATTTCCACCATTGATTATGTACATTTTAAAAACACCCCACCAATATTGGGATTGGGGTAAGATATAAATAAATTAAATAATTAACTTAAGGGACTTCCCTGGTGGTCCAGTGGTAAAGAATCTGCCTTGCAATGCAGGGGACACGGGTTCCATCTCTGGTCAGGGAACTAAGATCCCACATGCCACGGGGCAACTAAGCCCGCGCGCACCACAACTATTGAGCTCGTGCGCCTCAACTAGAGAGCCCACATGCCTCAAACTACAGAGCCCGTGTGCCCTGGAGCCTGCGCGCCACAACTAGAGAGAGAAAACCCGCACACCACAACTAGAGAGAAGTCTGAGTGCCACGACAAAAGATCCCGCATGCCTCAACGAAGGTCCAGTGTGCCGCAACTAAGACCTGACACAGCCAAAAATAAATAAATTAAATAAATAAATAATAAATAAATCTTTAAAAAAAAGTAATTAACTTAAAAGTCCCATTTCCTGCACCAAGCCTTCACATGCCTCTTCAGGCTGGAGTGATTTCACCATCCTCTGACTTTAGAGCTGCTTTGATTATACAACTCACTTGGCTATCCATGGACTCTTAGAATATTAGAGCAGGAAATGTGAGTGAGTTGGCTATGGCCATGAGGCTCTGTGGGACCCCAGAGAGCCAGCTGCCAAGAAGAGGCCATTGATAGAGCCGAGCCCAAGTAGGAGAGGATCAGAGGAACTGACACCGCTGTAACTCACAGTATCAAACACTACCATTTATTGGACACCTTTTAAAAAAATTGGATTTGTGATAAGTATATTACTTGCAGTAATATTTAATTCATTTAAGTCTCATGATAACTCTATTAGCTGTTATTCTTATTCCCTTTCACAGATTAAGGAAAAAAGCTAAAAGATCTTTTAAAAGTTGTTCCAGGGTCCAAGACTAATAAGCTGTAGGACTTATTAGCCTCACACTCAGAGTCCCTGACTCTAAAACTCTGCTCCTAACCCCTGTAGTTTGTCCATTAAGTTATTTCTAGGGAGTGAAGCAGTGAAAGATATAGGTCTCCCAGAAAGTTCCAAAAGATTGCCCTGGCAAGCTTGGAGAGATAGTTGTGAAACTTCCTGATTTCCAGGATAATTAAAAAGGCCTTTTACAGAAATATAGATCAATGGAACATGATAGAAAACCCAGAGATAAACCCATGCACATATGGTCACCTTATCTTTGATAAAGGAGGCAAGAGTACGCAATGGAGAAAAGACAGCCTCTTCAATAAGTGGTGCTGGGAAAACTGGACAGCTACATGTAAAAGAATGAAATTAGAACACTCCCTAACACCATACACAAAAATAAACTAAAAATGGATTAAAGACGTAAATGTAAGGCCAGATACTATAAAAACTCTTAGAGGAAAACGTAGGCAGAACACTCTATGACATAAATCACAGCAAGCTCCTTTTTGACTCACTTCCTAGAGAAATGGAAATAAAAACAAAAATAAACAAATGGGACCTAATGAAACTTAAAAGCTTTTGCTCAGCACAGGAAACCATAAACAAGAGGAAAAGACAGCCCTCGGAATGGGAGAAGATATTTGCAAACGAAGCAACTGACAAAGGATTAATCTCCAAACTATACAAGCAGCTCATGCAGCTCAATATCAAAAAAACAAACAACCCAACCCAAAAATGGGCAGAAGACCTAAATAGACATTTCTCCAGAGAAGATATACAGATTTCCAACAAACACATGAAAAGCTGCTCAATATCACTAATCATTAGAGAAATGCAAATCAAAACTACAATGAGGTATCACCTCACACAGTTCAGAATGGCCATCATCAAAAAATCTACAAACAATAAATGCTGGAGAGGGTGTGGAGAAAAGAGAACCCTCTTGCACTGTTGGTGGGAATGTAAATTGATACAGCCACTATGGAGAACAGTATGGAGGTTCCTTAAAAAACTGAAAATAGAACTACCATATGACCCAGCAATCCCACTACTGGGCATATACTCTGAGACAACCATAGTTCAAAAAGAGACATGTACCACAATGTTCATTCAGCACTATTTACAATAGCCAGGACAGGGAAGCAACCTAAGTGTCCACTGACAGATGAATGGATAAAGAAGATGTGGTACATATACAAAATTGAGTTATTTGTAGTGAGATGGATGAACCTAGAGTCTGTCGTACAGAGTGAAGTAAGTCAGAAAGAGAGAAACAAATACCATATACTAACACATATATATGGAACCTAAAAAAAAAAAAAGGTTCTGAAGAACCTAGGGGCAGGACAGGAATAAACATGCAGGTGTAGAGCATGGACTTGAGGACACGGGGAGGGGGAAGGGTAAGCTGGGACGAAGTGAGAGAGTGGCATGGACATATATACACTACCAAACGTAAAATAGCTAGCTAGTGGGAAGCAGCTGCATAGCGCAGGGAGATCAGCTCGGTGCTTTGTGACCACCTAGAGGGGTGGGCTAGGGAGGGTGGGAAGGAGATGCAAGAGGGAGGGGATATGGGGATATATGTATAATATAACTTATTCACTTTGTTATACAGCGGAAACTAACATAACATTGTAAAGCAATTATACTCCAATAACGATGTTAAAAAAATAAAAGGCCTTTTTATTCATTTGTGTCAAAATTTATTGTATAGCAGTCCATCCCATAACATGCCAGAACATTTGTACGAACCTAGCTTTGTGGCCTGACTCACTGTCTTAATCACAGACTTGTACATTCTATGCTTACTGTCTGGTTGAATCATGGGTAGAAATGTTTACTTACTATTGTATATACTTCCAATTTTCCCTAATTAAAGGTGGTGCTGGGTACTGAGCAGTAAGCAGTTGGCACTCCTAGGCCACTTTGCACTTGGCAGCCGAGCAGTCAGGGAAACCTGAGCAATGGAAGTTCATCTGAGGACGTAAGCATGTCCCAGAAGTCAATGACTGCCCTGTATTTGGGATAAGAGTTTCATGCAGGTACATCTAGTACCATGCAGGTATTCTTTTCTTGTCAGGCAGTGGGGTGGTCTCAGTAGTGTTTGCCTTTTGGGGAAAACAAATACTGTGCCGGAGACTGAGTAGCCGCAGGAAACATGGAAGCCCTCATTTTATATTTTGAACACGTGCATTACAGGTTGTACCTAAAATTGAGTGGGTGGTTATCAGCAGTACCTGGTGTGGTTGCCTAAGAAAGTTGTAGTGGACATTACAATCTCACAGTTTTCTTTTACTAGTTTTGTTTTGTTTGTTGTTTGCTCAGAAACTCAACACATCAAAACTGTTTCAGGTTTTATGGGATCTGGAGTCCTAGAAAAGAGAGTTCTAATTATTGAGAAGTGAATATTCCTTTGGGAATGGCAATGATTGTTCAGCCAAAGTCCAGATTATGTAAAAGCTTGTCCCCAACAACTTTAGGAAATTGAGTGATTTTTGCATGTATTTTACCCAGTTATTCACAGCACACTTAGAGTTTCCAGTCTTGACTCTATTTCTAATTCAGTTGGAACAACTCATTTAATATGAGCAACTTATTCAAGAAGTCTGAAAGCGCTGTAGTGTAGTGAACAGAGTTTTGCAGTCAGAGAGGGCAAAGTTCTAATCTTGGCTCTGTCACTCACTTGCTGTGTGACTTTGGGTAAATGACTTACCCTCTCTGAGCCTCAGAGAACTCATTTTTAAATTGGGGATGATAAGGCCTGTCATGCAGAGTGGGTGCAAAATGAATTCAAGAAAGCAACTCAAAGTAGTTACTGAGCCCTTACTATGTGTCAGGGGCTGTTCCAGGCTTATGAATACAATGGTGAACTTGAACTTGCCTTCAAGGAGCTTGTGCTCAAAGGAGAGGGCCAAGCTAACGAGTGATTATAATAAAGCAAGATGCAGGCTAAGATAGTTTGAAGCGTGAGGGGCCTCAGGTGCTCAGGGAAAATAAGTAACTCAGTTTAGCTCAGTGGTTCTCTGCCTTGACTATCGATTAGAATTCTCTGGAGAGTTAAAAAAAAATACCAATACCCTGGACACAGCATTGACCAGCTAAATCAGATTTCTAGGCTGTATCTTGGGGACCAATAATTTTCAAGTCCCCCCAGTGATTCTGATGTGGAGCCAGGTGTGAGAAACACTGGTTTAGGCTGTGATCCGGGGGTTATCAGAGGAAGCTGAACTCTTGAGGCTGAAGCCTGCAGGATGATCCAAATGTAGAGGGTTGTGAACCATATGTAAAACAAGAACAGCTGTGTGTGTGTGTGTGTGTGTGTGTGTGTGTGTGTGTGTGTGTGTGTGTTTATAGAGCTGCAGGGGAAAGGCAAACGATTCTGTTTGGGTTGAGCACGGAGTCAGAGAAGAGTGGGGTGGGAGAGTTAAGCTGGGGTTGGAACCCAAGGGTCTTGAATTACATTCTAATGAAATGCCTTGTGTAGAGGGATTAGCGCTGGCTCATGGCAGGTCATCAGTAAATGATAACGATGGCTATTAAGTTCTTAGACTCATTTATATCTGGGGTGGGAGGGGCATTCTAGCTATGTCTGCTCAGGGGTCTTAATGAAAAATTAATTCTCAGAACATTTCAATATCCCAGCCCTGTGAGCGGGAAGAAGAGGTTACACTGTCTGGGTTGCTGGTTTCGCTCCATTCAGATTGTGCCTTCTGAGTCTAGTGAGTGACTAATTCCTCACTAGATTTTTTTTTGTTTTTGTTGTGGTAGGATATACTTATACAAAACTTACCATTTTAACCATTTTTAAGTGTACAGCTCAGTGGCATTAAGTACGTTCACATTGTTATGCAACCATCACCACCATCCATCTCCATGACTTTTTCATCATTCCCCAATGAAACTCTGTACCCATTAAACAAGAACTCTCATTCCTCCTTCCCCTAGGCCCTCGTAACCTCTCTTCTGCTTTCTGTCTCTATGATTTGGCTATTCTAGGTACCTTATATAAGTGGAATCATACAATATTAGTTCTTTTGTGTCTGGTGCTTTTCACTTAACACAGTGTCCTCACTAGATTTTAATAGGTCTTTTGCTTGGACCGTTTTTTTTTTTTTTAATTTATTTATTTATTTATTTTTGGCTGCGTTGGGTCTTCGTTTCTGCGTGCGGGCTTTCTCTAGTTGTGGCGAGCGGGGGCTACTCTTAGTTGCGGTGCGCGGGCTTCTCATTGCGGTGGCTTCTATTGTTGCGGAGCATGGGCTCTAGGGCACGTGGGCTTCAATAGTTGTGGCACGTGGGCTCAGTAGTTGTGGCTTGCAGGCTCTAGAGCACTGGCTCAGTAGTTGTGACACATGGGCTTAGTTGCTCCACGACATGTGGGATCTTCCCGGACCAGGGCTTGAACCCGTGTCCCCTGCATTGGCAGGCAGATTCTTAACCACTGCGCCACCAGGGAAGTCCCTGCTTAGACCTTAAACTCCAACCTTTTAACAGTGTAGGAGTAGCTTCAATGTTAGGGAGTTCATAATGTTTCAATCCAGCATAATATGACAAAGCAGTGTCTAGAGTGTGTGCAAAGTCCTGCTGAGTCTCCATGACAAACATATGAGCGTCCTGAATTACATGCTATGGCTTATCTCTCTCTGTTTCCTCACGTAAGGACAACGTACGGGTTGTTATTCTCTCTTTATTTTTCTGTCAATCATATTTTTTGGTTGTATCTCGTCACTGTAGGCTATTTATACCTGAGTCAAGTACTAGACAAATACAGTGGACTTTCAGATGTCTCTTTTCTTCAAGCTGGATAATACGTAGGAAATGGTTTTTAAATAATCTCAGTTTGTGTTTATATTAAAGCAGGAACAACTTGCATCTTCACAACCTTGTGTTGTAATGAGTAGTCCAGTTGCATGACTGATCTGTTTTCACAGTTTTCTCTGTCCTCCGAAAATATTTGTGAATAACTATTCAAAAGGATGGAAAGCACTTGGCCTAACAGTCAGCTTAATCTTCTGGAAAGAACTTGAATTCTTTCTCTTTTTTTCCTTATCTTACTTTTTCCTTTCTTAAAATTTTATTTATTCAAAAATATTTCTCGGGCCCTAATATATGTCAAGCACTGCATTAGGGCCCAAAACAAACAGAATAGATATGGTGTCTATTCTTGTACAATCTAATGGGGTTGATATCGGTTATTGATTTGTAGAGTTGATTTCTGATTCACCATCATCTAGTGCTAAGTTCACAGGATATTAAGTGGATCATGTATTCTTACATGTTTCTTTTTTTGTAACATGAGAGGGTAAAGCCACTTAAGGGGCTGCTAAGATGCCCCACAGGGTGGTGAAATTCCTGTCGTGTGGGTCTGATAGATTTGTAGTTCCAGAAGTTTATATGCCAGTGCCTTGTGAAATACCTCCTGATATAAGAGGAGAAGACAGACTCATGTTAATGTATAAGAGAATGGTGTAAATCCAAATGTTGATTTATTAATTTTGAGAATATCTGTTTCCAGCCACAAAAATATTCATTTTTATCATTCTATGAATCCTTTCTGCATCAGGGTACCTGAGGGGCTGAATTCATAGTCAAAGGGATACTAAAGTGAAGACAAAATTGAAGTGAAGTTATGTAGGTGGTCTCGAGGGATGTTTTATCCAGACCAGGGAGATGCCTGGTATAATCCAAACCCCGTAGCTGAGAGCACATGGAGAGTGAACCGATTTATCCCCCCAAGTCGTGTCTGGCCAGTGATGGGTCCTTACCGCACTTTCCTTTCTATGCCCTCTTTCCTTCTGGTTCTAGGCTGATTACTGTTCTGAGTGACACATTCCCTCATCACATATGCTAACATCATCAAGATTGAGCTATAGTCAGATCAGACTCTTAATTTATTCCATCTCTTATCTTTGCTTAACTCTGATCTCATCCGTAATGGGTTATGATTGCCAGCCAAACTCTAAGAGTTCTAGGACTCTTCTTGTATCTCTGTCTAATCATATTGTTCTCTCCCTCCACTTATCACTGCATTCAAAAAAGTGCTGGATTTCTTTAGGACAGAAACATTATCCTTACATAATCCATGAGGTTTTTTTAAAAAAATTAATTAATTAATTATATTTTTGGCTGCATTCGGTCCCCGTTGCTGCACATGGGCTTTCTCCAGTTGTGGCGAGCGGGGGGCCACTCCCCATTGCGGTGCACGGGCTTCCCATTGCGGTGGCCCCGCTTGCTGTGGAGCATGGGCCCTGGGCGCGTGTGCTCAGTAGTTGTGGCGCACGGGCCTAGCCACTCCACAGCATGTGGGATCCTCCCGGACCAGGGCTCGAACCTGTGTCCCCTGCATTGGCAGGTGGACTCCTAACCACTGCACCACCAGGGAAGCCCTGGTTAGGCCTTTCTATTCCTTCATCCATTGAATCCATTTCTACTGTGTTTGCCTATTGACTAAATTTTAAGGAAGTGCTTTGAACTGAATTCAGACCCAAGCTTTCAGGGAAAGAAGATTTGGTTCTTCATCATGACCTAGACTGCAAGGGTTTGGTTTGAAAATATCAGAAATACCCATTTTTCACTCTTTCATCACTTTCTCAGGGATCCCACTTTGCCCTGAGACTGGGTCAGTTTCCCTGCTTCTGGATGCCAGTCTCTTCCTTTATCCTGTGGGCCCTTTCTAGACGGTAATGTCTTGACTGGACCTACTTGAGTTATAACCATCTTGGATTTATGTGCCATTTTTATGAGAGTCTTTGAAATGTGATGAGGTAAGCAGCCGCCTGTTTTATATGTACTAAGTCTGGGCCTTTGTCCAGATGTCTTTATATTTTCAAAATAATACCTACTTAAATTTTATACTTTTATATTATATTCCTGACAATTTTACATTATCTTTCATAGCTGGAGAGAACTGAATTTCTTTTGTTCATGGACTTCTAACAGTGACTTCACGCCCCTGGACTTCATCATCCGTTTGCAACCATCTGTTGGTAAATGCAAACTATAGAGTTTAACCCTTCACACTTCCCGCGTGGGAATCTAGTGCATTGATATCACCTTTGTCATCACTTATGATATTGCTTACCTCTGGAAAATTAATGTGCTGGCTAGTGGCATTTTCACTTCCCATTTTAGGACTTTTGGGTGTGATGCGTTTTTATGAACTGTCCAGTATAAATAATGGACGAGCGATGGAGTCATACAAGCACACGGGGCCTTGGCGATTAAGGTCCCTGGGGATTCAGAAGAGCAAATTATAGAGCACATTTTATGTCTTGGAAAGGGAGCAGATACTATAATGAATTTTTAAGTTAGCATTTTGTTTAGTCTTCTGAGGCCCTGGCAGCTTGCTGAGTTTACAGGGGTAAAAAGCACCTGCAGAGGGGAATTTCTCAGTCAGAACTGACATTTAAAGTAGTGCTGTGTTAATGCTGAGAAAGAAATCCTGCATGCATTTTTTAAAACTTCTAGCTTTTGCAGCTGGATCTAACGAATGATGCTCCAAGAGTTTGAGCCAGCTTGCCATTTTCCAGGCTCCAGTTCCATTATTTATGTCCTTTCCAATAAAGTCTATGGCACATACTTAAATTAAAGATTTAGCTTTGCTAAAAGTACAGCCCAGTACCTGAATGGAGGCCTGTGTAAATGCACTGGACCTCCATGGTTTTCTTCTTAACCCTGCTATTCTTATTTAGGTATACTCAGCGATTTAACTGAAAATCAAGTACGTTTTCAAAGATTCTGAGTTCATGGGGCTCGTCTTTGAAGAACGAATCTTATGTGATTAGTGTTTGATTAAGTGTTCAAAGAGGACAGTTTTCATCACAATGTCAAGTGGAGATGTGTCCTAAAAAATCAGATCAGAATTCAAAGGTAAATTGAAAATTCCATGAATTTTTATGATATTAGCACAGAGGAATTTGAGATTAAAAAGAGAAACCAAGTATTTTGGCAGTCTTCAGCAACAGGCTAAAAAGGTTATGACCTAAATTCAAATGTAATCCTATAGGCCACAGTTTTTTTAAGGGACCAAAACCATGGAAGTAAGGAATATATAATCTACTCCCCTGTCCACCCCCCATCAGAGCAGAAGCTATGGACCCTGACTCTTGGACAGGCTGACTAACTTCTGATACCGTGTTTGATAGTGCACACGTGAGCCCCATATAGGCCTTGAGTGCACATGTAGTCCTATTGTTGTCCAGATCATAGTAATTGGCCACCATTTTATCCTTTCCTTAAATGTCCCTCCATATTTCAGGCATCCCCAAGGTGGTATCTGCTTGTGTTCCGGAACTTATGCAGTCAAGTTCTTTTGCTCTTGCCTCCTCACTGAGCTGCTTCTGCTGCCCTGGGAATGTTTCTGGTCACAGAGCCAATTCTATACTATAATCTTTTGGTCTGTTGCTGGATGGGGTGGGCTTCTTCTCCAGGGCCTTCAGTTTCATGGTTAAGCCTTCTCTCCATCACGGTTCAGACCAAGGCCTTGGACGGTGAAGGGGAAGACTCCATCCTATTCCATCCACCCATCTCCTTGTCTTCCTTCCTCCAGGCACCGCTGCTAACCCGGAAAAGAACTGATTCTTCAGTCAAAGAATGATCCGCTTTGATTACCAACTCAGGCTGATAGATTTCTGCCAGGATCACTAGGTCGTCAGTTCTGTAGACCACAATCAGTTTGGACACAGGACACCCTGCTGCAAATGCAGTTTACTTGAACAGCAGGAAATGAAGGAGCTGTAGAGATACACTAGTCAGTGCAACAGTGAGTTTTCAGACAAGCTTAAAGGACAAACAGGATTCATCCAAGGAATGTTAATACCTTTTGATTGATCTTTGAGATTCTCTGCTGGCCATGATAAATAGAACCTTATTTATTTATCCCTCATTCCTCTGTGCTACAACTGGACACTAAAAAAGATGTAAAAACTATAGAAACTTCAAAATGGAAATCCAGTGTTTCTACGCTCAAGAAGTAACCCCTAAAAATGATCCATTATATATAACTCTCTTTTTCATGTGTGCATGCTCTCTTTCTCCACACACACACACACATTCTGTATGCTATATGATATATCTTCCTTTTTTCTCCTTTATTGGCATATATAGATGTACTTCATTTTTATAAATTTATTTATTTATTTATTTTTGGCTGCATGGGGTCTTTGTTGCTGCGCATGGGCTTTCTCTAGTTGTGGTGAGCGGGGGCTACTCTTTGTTGTGGTGCGCGGACTTCTCATTGCAGTGGCTTCTCTTGTTGCAGAGCCTGGGCACTAGGTGCGTGGGCTTTAGTAGTTGTGGCACACAGGCTCAGTAGTTGTGGCTCTTGGGTTCTAGAGCACTGGCTCAGTAGTTGTGGCACATGGGCTTAGTTGCTCCGCGACATGTGGGATCTTTCCGGACCAGGGCTCGAACCCTTGTCCCCTGCATTGGCAGGCAGATTCTTAACCCCTGCGCCACCAGGGAAGCCCAAGATGTACTCCGTTTTTAATAGGTATATTGTATGGTATATTATGTAGAAAATTAGAATTTTATCAACTAGCCATTCATTCATGGACATTTGAATTATGAAATATTGTATTTAGAAACAAAGCAATATAGCAAGATTATCTGTCATAAATAACAATTGAATGCCTGCCAGTGTCACAATGCATTTTTCAGCAGAATCAAGTCTGAATACTTTCTGTTCTGATGATTCTAATCAATGTTCACAGCAGCAAAGAACTCTGAAGAAGGATCTTGTTTGTGCTTATTCCATCTAAGTAAATCAGTTGTGTGTTTTAATTATAGGTTTGCCAAATCATTAGTGTTACAAGTGTGGTTGAGACCATAAGTTTATTTCAAAAGCATGCTTGGAATTTTGTAGTTTCACAATTCACAGCAAGAACCACACTGATTCAATTCTTTCTAATAAATAATACCTTTAATAACTGTCCTACTTAAGCAGGTAAATGATTATTCTTTGTTGAACAATAGAACCAGAACTGTGATTAATTAATTTTCTGGTTCTTTCTTTCTGTTCTGTTGTGCCTGCACTGCCAGCCCCTCCCTGTGTACAGACAGGTGAAGGAGGCCCTCACCCCCTGGCTTCTTGCACAGGCCACCACACTGTCAAGGTCAGCAGGAGAGGACTGTTGCCTAGTGGCCCCACGTTGTTCAGCTTGGCCTGGGCACCCAGCCTCCCCAAGGGCTCATCAGAACTGGTCCCCTCAGCCTCACATCCCACCTGAAACCCACACCCCTCCAAGGCTTCCACATTGTCTGTGCCCTCTGCTACCGCTCACCACCTCCACTCCTCTGACCCAACTTCCCGCTGTTCTCCAACCTCCCAAAACTCCTCCCTGTGCCATTTGAATTGATGGACTGCCAGGGCAAACTGGTGCTCTGAAAGCCCTTACCACCTGCCTGACCTAATCGAAGCATCCATAGGGTGTTTCCTATGGACATCACTTCCCCTGCAGCCCTCTTCAGTGGAAGCGGCTTATTATCATTGTTCTATTATGATTATGTTATTATTATTATTAATAGTCCCAGTGCAAGTACCACAGGCCCTTGAGCTTGAGGTGAGTGTCCTCCTAGCACCCCATTGCAGCTTCCAGACCATATCTCTTCTATCTTCCTTAGAACACCCAGCTCCTGTGAATTTTGTGCCTTCAGACTTTACTTCCCATCTCTGTTGCTGTTATCTACAGCCCCTAGGTCCTCCCCGTTCACTGCTGACCAGACTGCTTCACTGTCTTCCTGTCACTAGTGCCTGGCATTGTTCTTGGAGATTTGCATCCAGCACCTCGCTTCTTTGATCCTCTCCCCCTCTGTCACTCCTACAGTCCTAACTTTGACCTTTCTGTCGCCAGTAGCTGGACTACCTCCCAGCCCTTTACTGCGGGCATTCATCTCTTGACCACTGTCTTCTGTGCTTCCAGCTTGCCTCTTCTGGTCCTCACACTTCAGGTCATTTGGACCTTTACTCCATTGACCTTTCTTTCACTTTGTTTTTCTTTTGCTATCATTCTTCTGCTCCTATTGTTGGTTCCCTCCATGTCCAGCTTAGATTCTTTGTTCTGTCACTGTGATCACACCCCAGCAAATATCTGTACCCTTTCTTGTCTCCCTCCCTCTCTTAAACTTGAAACTAAATAAATAATGTTAGCCAGCCTCTCTTTAAATTCTTGGCCACTGCACCGTAATTCTACTTTATTTCCTTGATATATGAGCTTTCGCTTTCCCTAAAGTGACTATTTCAATTATTTCCTGCTCCTGAATTCTGCTCCCCACTTGCATTGATCCGATGATTTACCTTTTATACTGCTTAATCAGATAAATAATAAAGCAGGAACCCCCTTATCATTCTGTCATGGTTCCATCAAACAGCTTCTCTCTACCTGTAACCACAGTCTTCAGTTCACTCCTGTTACTGTGGATGAAGCTCTCCTGAGCGTATTTTTTATTTAAAAAAATTTTTAATTGAAGTCTAATTGGCTTACAATATTATATTAGTTTCAGGTATACAACATAGTAATTCGATATTTTTGTACATTACAAAATGATCACCATGATAAGTCTAGTTACCATCTGTCACCATACAAGGTTATTATAATATTATTGATTATATTCCCCATGTTGGACATTACTGAGCATGTTGAACACCAGCCTCCTGTTGTGCCCTGGTCCTGTCGTAGTGAGAGCTATGAGTTTCAGTTTTATTTGGGAACTTGCTGAGGACTATAGCCCAGGAGACAGCCTCTCAGTAGCTCTGAGGAACTGTTCTGAAGAGGTAGGGGAGGAACCAGGATGTATATATGAATTTTCCAGGCTGGGAAATACATGTAGTCAAGCATACATCTTGGCGAAAGGTTACTGCTAGCCACGAGGATCAGATATCTTAGTTAATGAAGTTAGTGCTTTTCTATGTATGGGAAATGCAAGAGTCTGGGCTCACTGAAATTCTCCCTTAGATATGCATTTTAACTATCGAGGGGCGCATATATCCAAAACACAGAATGCTTCATCCTGAATTCCTCTCAGGGTGTCCTTGTAGGTCAGCAACTGCAGTGGCCAATGACTTGACCCTTGTAGGACTGGAAAGGCGGGCAATATTCTTTGTTGACAGTCCCATATCCCCTCTCATTCATGTCTTGGGGTCTGGACTCTGGTGGTAATCGCTTGCCTTGGTGGCTAAGTACGCAGGCAAATCTCGTCTCTGCCACCTCCTAGGTGCATTTAGGAAAGTTGTGTAACTTTCCTGTGCCTCAGTTGCCCCATCTGTGAGATGCGGTGTTAGTGATATCTACTTTGCAGAGTTTTTATGCAGATGAAAGGTGAATTTAGTGACGTGCATAGGACAGGCTGTGTCTGCCTTAGCTGTTCTTCACATGTCAGCCCTTCCCTTCAGCAGGCAGACTTGCTCTAGTAATTTCATCTTGAACCAATAGACCCTTCCCTTCTCTTCACATTTCCCTAGACCCCCAACTCCCACTTTGTTTCTCTGCTCCTCCAAACCACAAAGCTTCTTGTTTCCATCTGCTTCTCTTCACCTTCAATCTTCTCGCTTTAGTCCAAGCTTCTCTTGCCTGGATTGCTGCAGTAGTTTTATGATACCTTCATTGTTAATCAGATAATGTGACCGACTTTAAAAACCTCTACCAGGAATAAAACCAGCACTCTTATTCTGGCATACGGAGCCCCACAAGATCGGGACTGGTTGGATATTGCCTCAGTGATACTGAGAAGCAAACCACCCTAAAAACTCTGGCTTAAAACAACTCTCGTTCTCCTGGATCTGCTGATGCCAGCTAGTTTGCCCATGTGCCTGCAGGTTGGCGGGGAGGGCTGGGGGTGCTGGCTGACCTGGGCTCTGCAGACTGGGCAGCCCTGCTTCACGCTGCAGGTTTGCTCGGGGCCAGTCTGCTCCAGGTGTCTCTCATTCTCATCTTGGCATCAGTCACCAGTGGGCGGTAGCAGAGCGCAAGAGGGCTGCCTACGCACCCGAGCACAATTCTTGTGTCCTATCTGCTGACATCCCATCGACCAAAGAAAGTGTCATGGCAAACCTGAAGTCCAGGGGTAGGGAAATACTTCCTCTTTTGTGAGAGGAGTTGCAAAGTGACGTGGCAAAAGGCATGGACACGTGTGTGTGTGTTTGTGTGTGCGTGCACATGAGAGAGAGAGGGAGAGAGAGATAGATTGGGTCTAATATTTCAGTTTACCACACCATCCTCTGACATCTCACACCAGTTACCTCCTCGCCCACAATGCTCCAGCCATACGGGGCCTTTTCCCTGTTCCTTGAACACAACCGATTCCTTCCCCTTCTAGGGCTGTTTGTACTACATTACACTATGCTATAAATTTACACGTAGATTTAGCACTAGTTTGTTTTCCAGAGGATTCCAGTGACATGACAGCTATTCCTTTTCTTTCTTCACTGTTTTTAGCCCTTAAATTTTATTTTATTTTTGATGATCTATTCCCTTAGAGCCTGCATTGACTTGAGGATAAATCTGAAAGCCTTTCAGATTCACCATCAAATCAACAAAACACTTTTATTTTCCTCTAATACTGTGAAACCTGCCAAAAGATGAAAAACAAATTAATTTGCTCAATAGGAATAATGGATAACAGGCAGAACACTATGAGGAAAAAAGCCAAATTTACTGGAACTTTAGAATTTGGGAGTTGAGATGATTTGGATTTTGTGAACTTCTGCATTTAATAGATGTAATTTTCTAAGCATTTGTGAGCTCGTTTATTTTCTTTATTCACATTACAAAATATTCAGTGGTCAGTCGGGTGTTAATTTGCCAAGTGCATCCCAGGCAGCTTGTGGGGTATCCTGTGACTCTGGGGGAGCAGGGTTTGCAAAGATGGAAGGACCCAGTATAAAGTGCAGGTTGGGGTCGGGGGTTGACCCAGGAGGCACTTCAGCAACAGGTTCATGGATGAAAGGGACCAGTGGAGGGGGAATTCAAGGCATGGTACTTTTTGCTTCCAAGAGAGGAGTTTGGGACCTGGGAGACAAGGCATGCTGTTTTCTTATTCAGCAGGCGTAGGGAGAGCAGGCAGGAACCACTTTCCTGGTGGAGAAAAAGGGCAGCTTTACAGCAGTGCTTGGTGGCCCCAGGCCCAAAGTGGGGGAGGTGTGTGTGTGCGTGTGTGCGTGTGTCCTTCTGCACAGCTGAAAGGCACATGTTTATCACGATCGTGATTAACATAACAGCAGTAGCTAACATAAGTGAGGGTTTTCTGCAGGTCAGCTGTTATGACAAATGCTTTACAGCTGAACTCATTTAACCCCTGTAATAACCCTCAGCAGCTCTATTAGTGTCATTTCCATTTTAAAGATGAGTTAATAGAGGAGCAAAGAGTCTTCAGAGGGCATTCAAGTGACAGAATCAGATTTGAGCTCAGGTCTGTCTGATGGTAGCACCGTGTGCTTAACCGCTGTGTGACTCTGCCCCAAGCAGGGGGCTGCAGAGTCCAGGTGAGAAGCACCAGGAGCCACTACAGCCTACAAACCCCTCTTACTACACCCCCTCCAGGGAATGCAGTACATATAGCACCTGGGGTCCAGGAGTGGCAGCAGCCCAGCAGGGAACAAAGGGACTCAGTCTGCAAGCTGCTACTGCCTGCATTTCAGCCACTCTGGGAGGGAAAGGTGCTGTGACTGCGGTGACCAGAGGTGAGGATTGTGGCAGAAGCAGTGAGCTTGTTGACATCTGGGTCAGGAACAATCTGTGGGGCACCCTGGGCCCCTTCTGGACACCAAAGGGCCTAACACCCCTAAGAGCCCTGGCTGAGTTGTATCAACTGGGAATTCACCTACCTTATTACCTATGCCATTATGTTATTTATTAACATTAATCCAACAAGGTACACCTGGAGCAGACACCCTGCCTTCTCATTATGAATATTTCTATCGCTCTTCAGGGACGCAGCTGCATGCTGGCACAGCTCCATGTCCTCAGATCTGATGACCAGGCTTCACTACCCTGGGGCAGGGGCGGGGGCTTCCTTGGGTCCCACTACAGCCCTGTCCTGTCACTCACCTCCCCTCTGGCCCCACCCACTCCACTCCTGGGATTATTCGCGAGGACAAGGAATTGGGAGCACTCAGAAGGTGGGAACTGGAATGGATGAAGCTGGTGGGCATGAGAGCAGCTTGGAAGGGGCCTTGGTCTGGCTTGGTCCCTCCCCTTGTGCCAGTCTGATTGGCTGATGTGGAAGACCAGAAATAGCAGAAGCAGTGCACACTGTTGAGTTCGTTCAGCTGAAATGCTCTGCAGCATATTCCCACTTTCCTGTACCTTGTATCACCAGGGGCTGTTATCAGGATCAGATGAGATGATGTAGATAGCCTATTTCATGAACTATAATCCTAGGTATAAGGTACTTTTTGAGCTTGCAGAAGACTGTATTATTTATAAACATTCAATGTCTCTCTGTGGAAGGACTGTTCATCCCCACCCTGTTGCTATCAGGCTTGGTCATGTGACTTGCTTTGGCCGATAACCTGTGACTGGAAGTGATATATATGTCATTTCTGGGCAGAAGCTTAAAGACCCAGCCCATGGTTCTCCATGTTCTCTCTTCCCTGCCTCTGTCTTCGTTAGGATGGATCCTCTGTCATCTTGGGTTCCCTTGTGATTCACTGAGCAAGCAAAGCCCATTGCTGACCCAGGATGGATATGCACATGAGTGAGAAATAAAGGTTGTTTTAAATTGCTGAGAGTTTTCAGGTTGTTTGATCCTGCAGAATAGCCTAGCCTAGCCTGAATGATACACAGATAAACCCTGAACATCTTCAGATATTTCTGGAAATTAGTGCTCAGTTGTGAAATGCAAATGCTGCTATCAATAACCAAGTTTGAAACACTTAGGAGAAAAGCAGAGGAACAATCCTATCCTTGGTTTCAGTTTGAACAGAATAGAAAGATGCGTTTTTATTCATTGTTGTATTTTTTATTTTTCTCCATATCTTGTGCTTTGGTCTTTAGTGGGAGTTTGGTTTTTAACTGGCATGTACACATCCCAGTGTGCAGAAAATGCAATACAGTGTATTTCTTTACCTTCACTGCACAAATTTTATATATTTTTTATATTAGTGCTAGGGGATATGATAAAACTGATTATTGTCTTAAAAATTATTTTATACATTTGTACTCCATTATCTTTTAATGTAGTATTATGCACTTTGTGGAAAAATATCATCTATGGCATAGATTAGCTTGTTTGAAGCAATTAATAATGTCACTACAATTTATATCATAAAAGCTATACAATTTAAAAATTAAAGAGAAGTTTATTTTAACAAATTTACTTTAGAAAAATTAAGGCTACCTGAAACTATCGTGCATTTATTTTTAAGTGAAAGTGGAAATACTTTAAAAATATTACTGCCATTGAAATTTATTTCATGAAATAAATGATGAATTTTTTTTTTTAACAAATCTGCACCCCAGGGGAGTTATATGAGATTTTAAAAAAATTCAAGTCTTGTGGCTTGACTGGAGGAAGATAGAGCAGATGACTTTACAAGGTTGCTTCATATGTGTGTGTGTGTGTGTAGAGTTTTGTGTGTGTTTGTATATGTGTGTGTGTGTAGTATGTGTGTGTGGAGAGAGGGAGAAAGACTTATTCTTTTTTATTTTGGTTTTTAGGATTTTTATTGTATTCTTGCACAGAGAGTACAAGAACAATATCAAGAAACTTGCAGCTTTCTAAGGCATGCATTTCCTGTAGACAATTCGTACAATTTTAAAGGAAAGTCATTAACAGATTCATCTGATATTTTTGACTTGAAATTCAGGGCAATCTCCTATAAATGTTTACTGTGGTGGAAGGCAGCAAGGGGTATTGAAAAATACATGGGCCTTGAAGACACACAGACCTGGATCTGAATCCCAATGTTATCACTTCTTAGTTATGTGCCTTTGGGCAAGTAAATATACCTTTTACCCTCAGTTTTTTTCATATATAAAACGGACATAATGGTACAGTTCTCTATGCTATAGATTAAAAAAATAAGGCAGAATTCTTTTTTTGGATCTTTGTTTTAATCAGGATACCTATAACAGTGCTTGACACATGTTCAATAAATATTTGTTGAATGAATGAATGATTGAATGAATGAATAGCATAGATAAAAATACTAAAACAGTTCTATAAACCATATGAGTTTGTATGTATTTCTGGATCCCTTATTCTCTTCTACTGCTTTGTCTATTCCTGGAACACCACCAAATCAGGCAGTGCAGTCATCTGCCAGAAACCAGTAGTGTATCTGTGTGTGTGTGTTCTTTAGAATACTGTTCATTTTAAGATTTCGTGACACCAATGCACCCAATGAGGTAAATACATTTTCATGCTTTTAATTTACGTATGATTTATGCATTTCCCACAACTGATATCATACCAGCTGTATGTTACATTACCTATGAATAAGTGCATGAATTAAGACAAGACGAGTAGTGGAAACATTTTTAAAATCAACAATAATAATCACCAAGCAACTGAGAGCCACGAAGCTTAAAAGCAGCTCAATTGGTTTCTTATTTCATTTATTTTTGGTTTTGTTACAGCAGTATTCTTATAGCTCATTTATGCTCATGCCTCCTTCTTACAGCCTGGACTTTTACATGGGAATAATGGCTCAGAGAAAGGAAAGAACAAGAGACACAGGATACTTTTGTCAATAGGAAGTTTGTAATCTAAAAAGAGACAAGCCGCAAAAATGTGTCATTCAATCAGTGCACCAATAAGGTACTATGTAAAGTCTCAAAATGTGTAGCACAGACAATGGGAAAATGAGAGTAGATAATAAGGAACAAAATGTGTCTAACTACACCAAATTCAGAAGTCAAGGTAGGGAGAATCAAGGTGAATGGGCATTTTCAGGAGAGGCTTCACCTATCAATCTTGAGGTAAGGGCTACTGATCCCACAGTCGCATATTCAGATCAGAGTCTTAATAGCATCTTAGAAATAGGAAAACCGCTATGTATCTTTGCAAAAGATTAACCATACCATGATATGTAATATCAATTCTAAATGACAGGTAAGTGAAAAATTAGCCATTGATATTCTGGGTAGGTGTGAATTCTCTGTGTTATTGCTTGAAGGGAACAGCACTATTGTAGCTTGGGAGTTTGCTTCCAAAAGTGATATTTTCCCTTCCAAGAAGGATCAAAAAAATCCTTTTCATGGGGTTTTGCCTTTGCTATTGTGGAGTCTGAGTCCTACACCCCATATTATCCTACAAAGAGACTGGAGTCCCCAGACCAGCGGGAGGTTTGTGGAGGTACAATAGAACTAGTGTGGCATGTTAGCAAGGAACTGGGCTTTTTAGTCCTGGTGTTGCCTCTGATTAGCTCTACAACTTTGGACAAGTTCCTGAACCTATTTTAGAGTATGTTTGGATATAAGTGTGTTAACCATGCTTCTAGCTTCTATAAATTTGATGCTTTAACACCTGCCTTACATGCATATGCTGGACATCCCTCGTTCTGGGCAACCCAATAATATGCCTCAGTCATTTTTCTTGGCCTCCTGCCTCTCTCATTCCCTCCCTGGCCCCCTCAGGAGGCGCCCTCTCACCAGGGGCACACTTCTGCAATGCAGACCAACCAATCCAGAGTCCACGCCACCAACCATCTCCTTTCTCAGGCTCTTACACTCTGGACCATTGCACACTTGTTCTAATGACCCCAGGGCCAGGCACCAAACAACTAGGGACAGCTCCTGTGCCCCAGAGCTTGCTGAAATTCTTCAAACTTGTCAATCCTAAACCTACTGACTCTGTCTCCCCTGTCCCTTTCAGTGGGAACCACATTAAAGGCTCTTGATTACTGTTTCCCTCTCCTTCCTCTTAATGAGCAACCCTGGTGCTTCCTCCTGTGGCCCACTGCTCTTGGGAACTGTCTTTCCATGGCAGTCATCTCCTGATCTGTTGGCCTAACTAGACCTCAACTTTTCTATTAATATACTCTATTTTAAGACTGTAAGGAACTGACTCCACTCTAAGTCCACTTAACTATAGTGGAGGCTCAGAAGGATGAGAACTGGGAACTGTGGAGAAAGTGTTTCTAGGTTGCCAGGGCTGCTTCTCTTTGCTTTGCTCTGTGCACCTGCTTCATTCCTCTTGCTTTCTGAGAGCTGGCTTCCTTTGCTGTCCTGGGCATGACTCATCTGCATTGCTCTCAAATGGTGCCCTTGGCTGACAAGTCTGTTCAAATCCAGAGTTCATGTCTTACTGCCTTAGGCTTTCTCTGTCCCTCTTCCAAATTCCTGTGAGAAAAAAAAACCCGATCAGGCCAGTCCAGCCTTGGGTCAGTTGTCCATTAATCAGCTGCTGCCAGGGGGTAGGCGGGACATGGCTTACAGAGGGGAAATGGGAGGAGCAAGACCTTTGACTAATGTCTAGCACCTGAGGGCATTTTGCAGTAATTTTTCAAAAAAGTATTCAAAGGGATTCTATTTTAAAAAATCGTAAATAACTGAAAATATGACAAGTTATTATTTCTTCAAAACCAGATTTGCTTGGTCAGGTAGCTCATTTCCCAAAGAACAAAGATAAAATTGAGAGGTCTAGAATGTTATTAAGTCCAATCTCCTGATAGGAATTATAAATTGAAGCCTTCCCAGAGTTCTAAAGCAAATTCTGAAAAAAAGTCGTACCTATTGTTTACATTATAAGTAACAATAAAGTTTATTTTTTGAAGTCCCAGGAAAGCTAAAACTAGAAATTATTTAGCAATAAAGGAAGGATTATTTCAGAGACCAAGTTGAAACATTATGAAAGGCTAGCAAATATCTGAAGGTAACAGCAAATACACCTATTAGAGTTTGAAAAGATTGTAGGTCAGGGTAAAGAGATTTGAAAGTAATTTGGCTAAAATAAAGAATCCAGCATTAGAACTTATAATTTTAAAAAAGGAGATGATTTAATTATCAATATTTTAGTTTCAAGAGGAGTTCTGCAAATGATAAAGAAGTATGGTGCAGCTCCTTTGTTATGGGCTGAATGTTTGTGTCCCTCCCCCCCCCCCCCCCCCCAATTTGTATGTTGAAGCCCTAACATCCGGCACGGCTGTGTTTTGAGATGGGGTTCCTTAGGAAGTAAAGTTAAATGAGGTCATAAGGGTGGTGCCCTGATCTGACAGGAATAGTGTCTTATAAGAAAAGACACCAGAGGGCGCTCTCTCCATGTACATACAATGAGGAAAGGCCACGTGAGGACACAGCAAGAAGGTGGCTGTCTGCAAGCCAGGAAGAGGGTCCTCATCAGGAACGGAATCAGCCAACACCTTGATCTTGGACTTCTAGCCTCCAGAACTATGAAGAAATAAGTTTCTGTTGTTTATGTCACCCAGTCTATGGTATTTGTCATGGCAGCCCAAGCAGACAGACATCCTTTGTCTTTTTTGCCATGCTACTTGTTTTTAAAATATCATGGTTGTGTCCTCTATGAGTTATTTCCATGCCAAAACAAAGAACAAAAAATGCTGCACTGTTTCCCGGAGAACTCTGAGGAAGGAAGCTAATTTAAAATGTGTAAATGGTGTCAGCATCTTTCCTACGTCAATTAGCGATTGGTTGCCTCTTATTGCCCCAGTAGAGTGTATGGATGGGGAAGCTTAGTTGTAAGGCAAGATGGCCCAAATTTGAGTTAAGGTATTTTTTGCTTAAGTAAACTATGAAAAACCTAACAAGCTTTTTATCTTAGGTATTGGCATATCCCAATGATCTGTACTGTTCTAGGGTGTGATGGCTTAGGAGTGAATATGATTTGAACCTAATACATTTTTAGAGGGTGTCAAATTCAGAACCAGGCAGATCCATCGCCTGACACTAAACATGGTCCTAAAGTAAATCGCTTGAGGAGATTGGATCCCAGAGATTACAGGTGGGGAATTTTGAAATGTGTCCATATTTCATTGGAGATCAAAGAAGCCTAACTAAAAGAATTGTGGGCTGACTCACACGATAACTTCTTTTTGAAAGGGCTACTTTATCTTGAAGATTATGAGTTTGGAGGAACTAAGGTGATTGGCAGTGGAAAGAATCAGAACATGTGAAATTCCTTAAAAATTTATTGACTTAAATAACTGTGTTACACATAATTAAAAAAAACCCTTTACACTTTGTGCAGAAAAAAATATATATATTTTAAAACTTGAATATTAATTTGTTTGGAAATGCAGTGCAAACTTCAAGCCCATGAGCGCCACAGCTGCTTTTCCCAGCTCTGCTAAACTGTTTCTAGTTGGAGCTGAAATCTGAACCTTGGATTATTTCAAGGCACATGGATAGTCACAGAGATAAAAGGCCACTGCCAGGACATCTTAACTCTCCATTATCCTGTATTAAGACTTTGTTAAGGAACAGGGGGTAATGACACAGACTTGCTGATTGTGAAGTGGTAGAGGTTCTTGGGCATGGTAAAAGTGATCTGTTTAGGGATTGGGTTGGGTTTTAGCTGCAGACTGCTTACTCATTCATAGTCTGTCATCCAGTGAATGAAGTCCAAATTCCCACAACTTCAAATCAGAGGTTGGCCTATGGCCCACTTCTGGCCTGCAGGCATTTTTTTGGTAAATTCTCTCATAGAAATCAAGCTTTTCGGCTTCCCTTTATTTTTCTGTTAATTTTTATTATTTATTTATTTAATTATTTTTGGCTGCATCGGGTCTTAGTTGTAGAATGCAGGATATTTGTTGAGGCATGCAGGATCTTTTGTTGAGGTGCACAGGCTTCTCTCTAGTTGTGGTGAGTGGGGTTTTCTCTCTCTACTTGAAGCACGCAGGCTCCAGGGCGCATGGGCTCTGTAGTTGTGGTGTGTGAGCTCCAGAGCACGTGGGCGCTGTAGTTGGCAGCACACAGGCTCTCTAGTTGAGGCGTGCGAGCTCAGTAGTTGTGGTGCGCCGGCTTAGTTGCCCCATGGCATGTGGGATCCTAGTTCCCTGACCAGGGATTGAACCTGCATCCCCTGCACTGGAAGGTGAATTCTTTACCACTGGGCCACCAGGGAAGTCCCTTGGCTTCCCTTTAAAAACAGGAAGAGCTGGCACGATCAGAATAATGTATACCCCTGTGGACAAGTCATGAGGTCTCTAGGTCCCCAGTCTCCACCACTCCCTAATGTCTTTGCTTGTCCCCTTCCACTCATTCATATTACTAGTGGGTCATTTGGGATCAGAGACGTTTAAGACGTTTGCTCCAAACCAACCTTCACTTTCTCAAAAGTCAGTGGGCAGCTAGATCAGGACAACTGGCTAAAACACTATAAGTTAGTCAACTTTAGTCATTATTTACAAATAAAATATGAAAGAGGGGTTCTAACAGGATGACGGTTTCTATGTAAAACAGATGAGCAAAAACTCCTCCTTGGAAAACACAAACCTATCCTTGAGCAGAAAGATTCAGTCTCTGGAAGAAGACTGAATTTTGCAACTTCAAATATATTTGCCTTTATACTTGAAATTTACAAACCCCTTAGATTTTATGAAATTAGGCATAAGCGAGCTCCTTAGCGGCTCTGAGGACTCAGCAGTACTCATAGAGGCAGGACAAGCTTAAAGTGTAAACAGAGGCAGGAGAGATTGGATAGGAAACGAAAAGAGGGAGAGGAGGAGAGAGGAAAAGAATGAGAGCCAAAGAGAGGAAAAAGAGAAGGGATGAGCCTCGCAGGGTTCCATCACCCGTTGTTTCAGAGCCTTTTTTTTTTTTTTCAATAAAGACAGTGAAATAGAAAGTCTTTATTTATTTTTATTTATTTATTTATTTATTTATTTATTTATTTATTTATGGCTGTGTTGGGTCTCCGTTTCTGTGTGAGGGCTTTCTCTAGTTGTGGCGAGCGGGGGCCAGTCTTCATCGCGGTGCGCGGGCCTCTCACTATCGCAGCCTCTCTTGTTGCGGAGCACAGGCTCAGTGATTGTGGCTCACGGGCCTAGTTGCTCCGCGGCATGTGGGTTCTTCCCAGACCAGGGCTTGAACCCGTGTGCCCTGCATTGGCAGGCAGACTCTCAACCACTGCGCTACCAGGGAAGCCCTCAGAGCCATTTTGATTCACTTTTGCTCTGGGCTGTTATTGTTAACTAATCCACCAGGTGGTGCTCTGAAATACCAAATAAATTTTGGTCCTTAATTTTAAAAAATTACATTGCCTAGACTTTCCCGTGCGGACTGTTATCAAAACTGGAAAGGATACATGTCTGATTATTCTTTATTTGAAAATATTCATATTATAAAAATACATGAAGTATTTTTATAGAAGGATGAAATTTAGGAGGAAAATTTGAAATCCATTTACATTATGTTATTTTCAGCACTCTTAAAAATGTCGTTATAAATTGCAATGAATATTTGTGCCCCCCAAATCAATATGTTTACATATCCTCTTCCCAGTGTCTTAGGGCTGAAGCCAGCCCCCTGTTAGAGCCATCTGTCCCCACTGTGTGCCTGTGGAGTGCTGAGAAAAGTTCACTGGAGGAGTCTTAATTTTCTGTATTCAGCCTAGGCTCACCAGTCACACCCCAGCTCCATTCTTCATGTTTTGGTCTCTGCTTTTGGAATAGCTGTATCCTCTGGGGACCCTCAGAAGCCTAGGTCTGGCTTGTTCATCCAGCATCCTGCTTTCCTCTTGGCCGTTTCCAAGCACCATTCCAGGATAGGTCTGACTCTACTCCCCATCCCAGAGCCACTGGAAGTGAATTCAGACTATTTTAAAAGTCTCTAATTTATGGTACAATATAATTTAAGGAGGAAAAAACAAATGACATGAGGAGAAATATGCTTTGGGCAAATATGCATTGGGGGCTGTGTTTGCAAAGATTTGGCATTAAATAATCATAAATATGATAAATGAGAATGTGAATTTAGCAACAATATCTTTGGAGTTAGACTGTCCTGAGTTCAAATTCTGCTACCTCACATGTTACCTCTGTGATTATGGCAAAACTAGATAGCCTCTTTGAACCTCAGTTTTCTCTCCTGTGTAATGAGGATAATGATTCCTGTTTTGCATGGTGGTTGCGGGGATTAAATGAGATCATGTGCTTAAAGCACCTAGGTTAGTCGGCTGCCTATCAATTTCAGTGCCCTTTCCTTTCCCTTCCTTACTTTATACCTGTGCTCCAACTCTAAATTTGTACTCCAGTGCCAGTAACAAGGACAATTCTGTGCTCCCTGAATCCTTACCCCTGCCGCGGTAATCTGCTTCCAAACTTTCCCGACCCTGCCCGCTAGCTGCATCTCCACCATCTTGCTTCTTCCAGCTCCTCATTGCCCTGTGCTCTGTCCTGCTGGGATGACCACCTGATGTGGTTTGTTGTACCTCTTTGTGGTCTGTTGTCTGCCTGCCTTCTGGAATGGATACTATCCCTAACACCATGCCCTCTGGGTACATCTTCCACTCCCCTTCCCCCAATGAGATCCTCATTCCCGCTGCTGGGTTAACCCCCTAACTAGTTAACCCACTTTGAAGACCTCTTCTAAATCACTGGGCCTGATGCTTTAGGAAGAGAGCTGTCCAGCTGCACTGTGCATAGCATCTCTTGCACACCTGGACGTGTGCAGAAAAGTTATGATTTTTAAGTTGGACTTGGAATCAGGTGGTCTGTATGTCCTGACAGAGACTGCTGGCCTCTGGTAGTACAGCTTGAGGATCTGCAAAGGGACCCCCTGGGTCCCTCATAAAACCTGGCTCCTCCCTCATAAAACCTGAATCCTTTCAAGGCAGGAGTCCACCTAGGGGAGCCCAAGGCAGCATTGCCAAGGTTGTAATAGGAAGTCTGAAAGGTGAGGGGAGACTATCAACAGAAGACTGAATGAAGAGCTCAGAAGCTCTGTGTCCTCAGAGCAGGTGGTTCAAGCTCAAGGCCAAATACACTGACAGAAGTAGTTATAGGAGCCTGTGGGAATGGAAAGCTGCCAGCCGGGAATAGCCATTAGGGACGTGTGACTGTTACTGTAGTGGTTTAGCTGGGCATTCCCATTTACATATATTTAAAACCAATTTAATAGCTCCTGGATACAACTTTCTACCATATTTCTGAAACAGTTTTTATGCTACAAAGAGCCCTTTAGGAAGTCCACTTTTCTGAATTATTTTGTATTCTCCGCAAATGCTTTTTCTGCCATGAAGGATTGACTCAACTTATTAAAATTTAGCCTCATGCAGATTTTACGTTAAAGTCTTAAAATCCAAGCATTTAAAATTCTGAGAGAAGTAACAAACATATTTTAATAGACTCTTTGCAAATGTGCCACTTTGTTTATGATAGAAATGGTTGTGAAAATCTGCTCCTTTTCCTAGATAGTATTCCTAATTACAGATACAGAAATAGTGCAGTAATTGGCATTTGATCAAGTTCAAGGTTCTGTTAAACTCATTCTTTTTTTTTCTTTTTTTTTGTGGCTGTGTTGGGTCTTCATTGCTGCACGCGGGGCTTTCTCTCGTTGCAGCGAGTGGTGGCTACTCTTTGTTGCGGTGTGCAGGCTTCTCATTGCGGTGGCTTCTCTTGTTGTGGAGCGTGGGCCCTAGAGCGCATGACCTTCGGTAGTTGTGGCACGCGGGCTCCGTAGTTGTGGCACGTGGGCTCTGTAGTTGTGGCTCGCGGGCTCTAGAGCGCAGGCTCGGTAGTTGTGGCGCATGGGCTTAGTTGCTCCACTTCATGTGGGATCTTCCTAGACCAGGGATCAAACCCGTGTCCCCTGCATTGGCAGGCGGATTCTTAACCACTGCGCCACCAGGGAAGTCCCTAAACTTGTTCTTAATGCAGATTTTATCTTCAAAACTTTAGTCTGCTCTCCACAAACAGTAACAACTATTTGAGCAATAAACCAAAATGCTGGTGGTTCCAGTGATCCCAATGTTATAGTTTTAGGGAGGCCAAAATAAAATGATTCAACTTGCCAAAGCCGTTTCTTCTTAACCTCCTCCAAAGAGTAATGCCATTAGCAGCTCTGCAGTTCATTCCAAATTGCACATGCAATCATTCTCTCTCTTTTAAAAAGCAAAACACTAATTATTCTGAATTTTTTTTCCCTGAATAGTGCAAGTGGAAAAAACTTAGATAAGTCCTGATCACAAGGTGTTTTGGGTTTTATTTTAAGTTTTGCTTAAGTGAACTTTAAAAATCAATGTAAAGGTTGGATCTTAAGGGCAAACGCAAAAAGCCAATCTCAAAAGCTTATGTATTGTATGATTATATATTATAACAGCCTCCAAATGACAAAGTTACAATAATGGAGAATGGATGGGTGTTTGCCCGGGCCAGTGCTGGGGGAAGGGTGTGACAATTAAGGAATAACACTGGGGAGTTTCTTTGTGGTTATAGAACAGTTCTATATCCTGATTGAGGTGTTGGTTACTTGAATCTACACCTGTGGTAAAACTTCATATAACAATAGACCAGGAAAAGAAAAGAAAAAAATGTATGTAAAATTTGTGAGATACGAATAAGGACTACACGTTAATAATAAGGTGAGTTAATAATATTGAAAAACATCAATGTCCTGTCTTTGGCTATGTGCTAAGGCTGTGTAACATGTTATTATTGGGGAAGCTGGGTGAAGGGTACATGGGAACTCTACTATTTTTATAATTTCTTGTGTGCCTTAAATTACTTCAAAGATAAAGTTTATTTTTAAAAAAATATTTTTAAAAAATCAATGGAAGGAAATAATTAGATATATGAAAGGTTTCTTTTTTCTTTTTAATGCCAGAGTGTAAGTTCTTTGAGTACCTATGGAAATGATATTAAATGTTTTAGGAAAAAAGGAAGGTTTGCAATAATCCGTAGCAATTTTCCAGTAATGATTTCCTAAATAATGTTTCCTTTTAGTCATAGTTTCTTTTTCCCTCAGTAATTTCCATTTATAGTTATGAATTTGGTCCCTAGTCTGTGTGCATTTCTGTGTATTTCTGGAGAGAGGATGGGGTATTGGAAGAACCTTGACCAGTAGGTATAGGTGAGGCAGAGAAGAGAAATTCTTATTTTTTATACTTTACTAAGGGTAAGAGCCTCAGCTTTTAAAGCTCTAAATTATTCCTTTGCATGGCAAGAATGCATTTAGATTGAAAAAAAAAAAAAAAACTACAAATGAATAAAGGTACCTCCAGTTGCCCTCAATCCCTAGATGGCTCACTTTTATGAGTGTTCTTTAGGAGACATTTGGGAAGGGACTGGAATAAACAAGAATAAGATGGTAATATTTTCTGCAGTATTGGCCTTGGTCAAAGTGTTGGCAATATAAGATCATGCTCAAAATTGCTAATTTTCTCATTCCAATGCAAGACCTCTTTGTACTACAGAGGTCAAAGTAAATTTTCCCAAAATTGTTTTAAGGTTGATGCTTACCCTGAATCTTTAGGTCAGTATGGTACCAAATCTCAAGGCAATAATCCTGAGTTGATTTTTAGTCTATCCTTAAAAGGAAAAAAAAATATCGATGCAGAGGAAGATTTCTGTTTGATATTCAAGAATGATTCTACATTGCTCAGTAATATAAACAAACTTTCGAGATTCTTGGAAATGGCTTGCTAAGTTTAATTTCCTTTGTAGTTTTGGCCACTCTAAACTCTTCTCCAAAGCCTTTGGACGTTTTGAGGTCAAGGGAGGCCACAATAGGAATTACAATTGCAGCTACATGGAGTGTCTGTGTGGAATGGAGACTATGACTTCTTTTATTAAATATGACACAAATAATTACCAAAGTGGACCCTGGCACCTACGGCTATATAATACGGTTTGGTGCTGTAGAGTAGTAGTAGTTGCAGATGAATCATGAAATTAACATTTATGAGACATTAATTAGGCCCTTTCTAATATCATTCAGTACCTGTATGTCTTCTCTGCCTTTCATTGATTTTGAAATAAAGAAAAAATTGCCCTGGTTCTAGTGAGCCTTATAGAAATGACAGCAGAATATCTCTGGATGGGGTTCTTGTTGATTTAGGACCCAGATAGCATCGTCATTCCTTTCTCAGTGTCTCTCCAGACATTTTAAAGATATCTTAAATATCCCGAATGATGACTTGAGAATCCCTAAAATATAGATTCCTTGAAGGCAGGGAATCTGTGTTCCATGCAATACCCCTGATGTCAGAACAGGTCCTGACACAAGTCCTCAATAGCTTTTTTGTTGACTTGAATGGGTCACTTGATGTTGGGAAAAGAACTTTATCTCTGGAGTCAGACCAACCTTGGTTAGTATCTTAACTCTGCCACTGGATGACCTGGGACAAGTTACTTCACTTCCTAGGAGCTTCGGTTTTCTCATGTATAAGCTGCTGTCCAGACTGAAATAGCATGACCAAAGCACCATGCACAGAGTTTGGGAGGTACTGAAGGGCTTAGTGAGTGACCGACCATTCCCTCATTAACTCCCATCAATCCCATCCTTTTCCTGTTAGAGCTTTCTATTTTTCAGAATGCCACTGATTTAAAAGGAAGCATTTCAGAGAAGGCTATCATGATATCTAAGAATTCCTGGGCAGTAGAACTAACTCCTTCTTGTATTCCTCAGCTTTACCAACCCTAAGTCAACTTCCACACTGGATCTATGCCAACATATACATGGAAAGCACCACTTTCTAGATTTCCACCAATGTTCACATTCATTATTTTCAGGTAGGAGGGGAAGTCTGGGTTTTGCTGTGTTTTTGTTTGTTCTATTTTATTTTCCACTTATCCAGTACATTCATATTTGGCCCTCTTGGATGTCTAGGATGGCCCAAAGAGCTAAAAATGCAGACCTTTCTTCTTCCTTGACACTCATGGTTGATACATGAAATTCCTCTAACAAATGATTTTCTGGCATTCTAGTCTTTGCGGTTGATGAACGTTCTCACTATCACTCAGTTGTGGTATAACTTAAGTCTCTCATTTATTTGATTAGTTAATGTTGTAGTCAGTTGTTGATTGCTTACTGTGTATCTGTGCATTCTAGTGCTCTGAAGGATAAGTGGAGTAAGAAAGAAGTTGAGGGTATGGGCTCTATTCTCAGGGAGATAATAAGTATAAAGAAAAATTTGAATATATTATTGTATTTATAAAATGGCTTGCATAAATAAAGGTGTTAAATAAGTGGTTAGTATAATTGCTGGGTTTATGGTTAAACTCTATAGACTAATTTTGTATGCATTAGACAACAAGGAAAAATTATTTGGGAATATAGGCATATGCATGACAGTGTGGTTTATGCCATATTTATATGTTGTTTTAAAGAGCAAGAATGGTCATAAATAGGCTGCTTACATCATAGGCTGTCCAACAAAGAGGAAGCTGCCAATAAGGGCCAAAAGAAACTAATGGGTATAAAGAGCTGGTGCCCTTTCAGGAAGACCCAGAGATTAAAATCACCATGTCCATGGAATGTAGAAAATTCCATTCTGGTATGGGCCTGCAATTCTGTTCGAGGGAATGAATCCAAGAGGCTCAGCAGGTAGGGGTAGGAACTCTTAGGTAGAGATGGTTCTCTGTGAGGCAAGTGACAAAATCATGGGTCAGGGAGGTCCTTCTGGGTAAAAGAAGTGCCATGGTCTGGGTGACCCTGTCTGTAAGACATGCTGCGAATGTGGAAGAAAGAAGGGCTGGATTAAGAGCTGGCCGGGGTTGGAACCAGGGGGAATTCACTGGGACAAAAGCGTTGACCTCCCCTTTAGACAGGGACTAAAAGTCCAAATCACTAGGTCTAAGAAGGTATAGCAAACTCTAATTCACATTTTCCCTAAGTGGCAAAAAGTCCTAGGGATGGATCATCTAGGGTACTTGTTAAAAATACGTTGTCAGACCCTCCTCGGATGTCCTGAACCAGCACCTCTAGGAGAAGGGCTTGGGATTCTGTATTTTTCATGAGTGCACCTGACTTTTTATGGCAGTAAGTTTGGAAAATGCTGCTTTAGTCCAATGCAGTCTGGCATCAGAATTCAAGTTCTGTTATCCAAGAGGCAGGACAAGGCTGGGAAGCAGGGCTTTTTGGATTCAGAGGGATATTGCAAAGAGTATGTCAGGAAGGATCCTGGAAACAGGATGCAGTCCTGAGAAATAGGACTGTTACTTTCTCGGTGTTAGAATTAGGGCTCCAGTGAACTGATCTGCTTACATACGGCAGGGCTCTAGTGCTAATCGGAAACTAGAGGAGATCCTGAGAGACAAAATAGCAGTCCAGCATCCCAGCCACAGATGAGTGTGGTGGTAAAACTCCTCCAGCCCTCTTGATGCAATTGAAAGATTTAGGCTTGTGTGGTATTCCTGTCTGATGGCCTGTGGAGGCCATGGGGTAAAGCCACACACTTGTGGGCAAGCAGCGGGTGGTGTCTCTCTTGAAAAGGATCTTGTTCCTGGATGGCACCCACTGGGGAAAATGGATAGTCCCTGACCAATTTTTTTCAAGCCTTCATTCTTTGGGTCCAGATGTAAAAGGGTCTGGGTGTCCTTGAAGCTTCACCCTCTTGAGTTCATCAGGGTCATGTGATAGATCTCCCTAAAGAGAAAGAGGGATATGAGAGGACTTGAATAGTGCTATGAAGCTGAGGAGACCCTTCCCACAAGAGAACCTAGTCTCCTGCAGCCTTGCAAGATGCTCTGGAGGTGGACATTACTCTCAGGTGAGGCTAGAGCAGGCAGGTAGAGGTGAGCGTGAGATGTAAGGAAATGATTAGTGGGTTCTATTGGGCTAAGAGTAGGACTTGTTAGCCTGGGAAGTAGTGCATTTTGACTTTGATCACTCCTAGAAACTGAATGTTTGTGTTCCCCACCCCCCCAAATTCACATGTTGAAACCTAATGCCCAGTGTGATGATGTTTAGAGGCATTTGGCAGGTGATTAGGTCATCAGGGTGGAGTTATCAAGGATGGGGTCAGTGCCCTTTATATAAGGGGATGAAGAGACCAGAGTTCTCTCATTCCAGTCTCTGAGGACGTAGGAAAAACATGGCCTCTGTGAACCGGAAAGTGGACCCTCACCAGACTGAATCTGCTGGCCTCCTGATTGATCTTGGACTTTCCAGCCTTTATAACAGTGAGAATTAAATTTCTGGTGTTTATAAACCACCCAGTCCATGATATTCTGTTATAGTAACCGAATGAACTGAGACAATCATAGAATGAACAGTAGACATTACAACTGCTTTAAAAAATTCAAATAACTCCCTGACACCATACACAAAAATAAACTCAAAATGGATTAAAGACCTAAGTGTAAGGCCAGATACTATCAAACTCTTAGAGGAAAACATAGGCAGAACACTCTATGACATAAATCACAGCAAGATCCTTTTTGACCCAGCTCCTAGAGAAATGGAAATAGAAACACAAATAAACAAATGGGACCTAATAAAACTTAAAAGCTTTTGCACAGCAAAGGAAACCATAAACAAAACCAAAAGACAACCCTCAGAATGGGAGAAAATATTTGCAAATGAAGCAACTGACAAAGGATTAATCTCCAAGATTTACAAGCAGCTCATGCAGCTCAATAACAAAAAAACAAACAACCCAATCCAAAAATGGGCAGAAGACCTAAATAGACATTTCTCCAAAGAAGATATACAGATTGCCAACAGACACATGAAAGAATGCTCAACATCATTAATCATTAGAGAAATGCAAATCAAAACTACAATGAGGTATCATCTCACACCGGTCAGAATGGCCATCATCAAAAAATCTAGAAACAATAAATGCTGGAGAGGGTGTGGAGAAAAGGGAACCCTCTTGCACTGTTGGTGGGAATGTAAATTGATACAGCCACTATGGAGAACAGTATGGAGGTTCCTTAAAAAACTAAAAATAGAACTACCATACGACCCAGCAATCCCACTCCTGGGCATATACCCTGAGAAAACCATAATTCAAAAAGAGTCATGTACCAAAATGGTCATTGCAGCTCTATTTACAATAGCCAGGACATGGAAGCAACCTAAGTGTCCATCATCGGATGAATGGATAAAGAAGATGTGGCACATATATACAATGGAATATTACTCAGCCATAAAAAGAAATGAAATGGAGGTATTTGTAATGAGGTGGATGGAGTTAGAGTCTGTCATACAGAGTGAAGTAAGTCAGAAAGAGAAAAATACAGTATGCTAACACATATATATATGGAATCTAAGGAAAAAAAAAAGGTCATGAAGAACCTAGTGGCGGGAATAAAGACACAGACCTACTAGAGAATGGACTTGAGGATATGGGGAGGGGGAGGGGTGAGATGTGACAGGGTGAGAGAGTGTCATGGACATATATACACTACCAAATGTAAAATAGATAGCTAGTGGGAAGCAGCCGCATAGCACAGGGAGATCAGCTCGGTGCTTTGTGACCACCTAGAGGGGTGGGATAGGGAGGGTGGGAGGGAGGGAATGCAAGAGGGAAGAGATATGGGAACATATGTATATGTATAACTGATTCACTTTGTTATAAAGCAGAAACTAACACACCATTGTAAAGCAATTATACTTCAATAAAGATGTTTAAAAAAAAAAAATGAAAAAAAAAAATCAAATAGTTGGGCTTCCCTGGTGGCGCAGTGGTTGAGAATCTGCCTGCCAATGCAGGGGACACGGGTTTGAGCCCTGGTCTGGGAAGATCCCACATGCCGTGGAGCGACTGGGCCCGTGAGCCACAATTGCTGAGCCTGCGCGTCTGGAGCCTGTGCTCTGCAACAAGAGAGGCCGCGATAGTGAGAGGCCCGCGCACCGCAATGAAGAGTGGCCCCCGCTTGCCACAACTGGAGAAAGCCCTCGCACAGAAACGAAGACCCAACACAGCCATAAATAAATAAATAAATAAAATTTAAAAAAGAAAAAAAAAAAGCAAATAATTAAAAAAAAATTCAAATAGTAGCTTGGAGTATCCTTAATCCTAAATTCTGATAAATTTGTTTTCCTCTCTCAACTGGAATCTCCCATTATTCTTTTCATGGCCGAAAAAAAAGATAGACTTCCTGGTTCACTGTTCGTTACGCCGATACTACCGGTTATATTGTTATATTTTGTATCCTAAGCTTCTCTCTTAGAATCAGTAAATAAATATTTGAGTAAAATTTATTAAATGAATTAGAAGAGTAGGCTGTCTTCATCTATCAGAATCCTCTCTGCCAGTCACACTCCTATCTATGCTTATAGGAGTGTCAAAATCACCTCTTCTATGAAACCTTACTGGGCTTCTGTATCCATATGTGACTTCTCCATCCTTTGAAAGCCCATAGCACCTTGGTTTGTAAGTCTTTATGACACTCATTCCCATGGCACTGTTTACATTCTTCCTTTTGCTCTTCAAGAACATTTCATTTACCTTTATATAGTATTTATTTATAACCCTTCTTGTTCCATGAAGGAAACCTGTGAAAGAAAATATAAATAAAATGGTAAGAAGGGAAAATAAAATAGGAATATGAGATAAAGCCAACTGTTACAAACATTTATTGGGTACTTGCCATGTCCTACATGCTAGACAGTCCCTGCTTTCCTGGAATGCAGAATTGAGTCAGGGCAGAGCTGTGACTAATGGACCAGTTCAACCCTAGGAAGCTCTCAGACACCAGCTTCAAACCATCACCAGAGGTTTGCTGTTAATAATTTAGCCGCCTACCTACCCAGTTTCTCCCTGAAGCACCCACTTCTTACTATTGTTCATCCCAGAAATCGGTCAACATTGTATTGTCAATTGTGCTAGTATTTTTCATTAAAAGACTTATTTTCTAACTCCATGGATATCTTGGTAGCTCTTTCCTGAACCTTCTTCAAGGTTGAAGGGCTTGCATACCAGACTGTAAGACCATTCCTATAATTATGCTGGGGAGACAGGGTATCCCTCAATTTTTCCAGGGAATTTCCATTCCAGCTTGTAAGTAATTTAACATATAATATGTAGGAAGATGATTCCTTGTCAGTTTTTCATCAAGTTATAGCTGCCTTTGTAAAAGAAACCTCATTTGTATGTTGTTTTCTCTACATTGGCTAAATGGCAGCAAATAAGATAAGGAAACGATTATAATTTTTTAAATGTTGTGAGAGCAACTGATGGCACCAATGTAGTCATTTTTGGCTCCAGAGCAAACTGTGAATGGAAAGTTATGACTATACAAATATGTGGAAATATCGATTATTACCATGGTAATGTAAAAAGCTATAAATTTCCCCCAAATCACTACCTAATTTCTATATTTTGACCAAAATAATTCTGGAGGAAAGTCCCTACTAGGTCATTTTTAAAAGCAAAACATTTGCACTAGGAACATTTGAAAAAATTATAAGAATATTTACTTTAATTTTCTATTTATATCTCTATGAATGAAGCAAGAATAAGAAAAAGTATGACTGCAGTATAATTGTCATTCTAATTGACCTTTAAAATAGTATTTTTATTATAATAACTATCACCTCAGACAAAAACTAGTAATTAGAATTTTTTTTATTTTATTTTATTTTATTTATTTATTTATGGCTGTGTTGGGTCTTCGTTTCTGTGCGAGGGCTTTCTCCAGTTGTGGCAAGCGGGGGCCACTCTTCATTGCGGTGCGCGGGCCTCTCACTATCGCGGCCTCTCTTGTTGCGGAGCACAGGCTTCAGATAAGCAGGCTCAGTAGTTGTGGCTCACGGGCCCAGTTGCTCCGTGGCATGTGGGATCTTCCCAGACCAGGGCGTGAACCTGTGTCCCCTGCATTGGCAGGCAGACTCTCAACCACTGCGCCACCAGGGAAGCCCGTAATTAGAATTTTTTAATGCTGAATTTTTGCTGCTCTATTTTCAAAATTTAACTAAGTTGTTATTTTAAGATCATGGGTTTAATTACTCCTCCATGAATTGGAGTTTTACCCCTAGGGAGCGCCAAGAAATGTTCCTCAGTCTTATTTTTCATTATATAATAAAGTCAGTTACTTTAACATGGAAAGAGGATATTAGACCCTCCTCCCTAAAAGAGCCAGCTGTGTGCATTTATGTATATCAGGAGCTTTGCCATCATCATTTCTGGGCTTTTTCTTGAGACAAGTTTGGATCTGGGACAACGTGAGAGAGAAGAGTGTAGAGACCAAGGCACACAGGGTCAAAGTGGATGGCGGCATGCAGGGGTCAGCCTGCGATCCACGGGGCAGGCAGGGTCTAACCTGGGAGGTCATTAAGTGATGCTTGGAGCCAACAGGTGTGACATCAAAAGCCAAAGGGAAATAAGCCAGGAGCCCAGGAGCAACGGCTAGGGGGATCCAAATAAATGTGCAAAAGGTAACTTTCTCACTTAGGATAAATATGTAGTCAATCTCTGGCCATATTTCTCAAGGTTTTCTGATCACAACTTAGTAAGAAATACATTTTATATCATGGTCTAATGCACATTCACACACAGCCCTGTGTCAGATTTTTAAAAATATCCTTGCCCTCACCATGGAAGAGGCACTCTGAGTTACTGTTCTATTTCATTTAAAAGTTGTTGGGGGCGTCCCTGGTGGCGCAGTGGTTGAGAGTCTGCCTGCCGATGCAGGGGACACGGGTTCGAGCCCTGGTCTGGGAAGATCCCACGTGCCGTGGAGCAACTAGGCCCGTGAGCCACAATTACTGAGCCTGCGCGCCTGGAGCCTGTGCTCCGCAACAAGAGAGGCCGCGATGGTGAGAGGCCCGCGCACCGCGATGAAGAGTGGCCCCCACTTGCCGCAACGGGAGAGAGCCCTTGCACAGAAACGAAGACCCAATGCAGCCATAAATAAATAAATAAATAAAAATGTAAAAAAAAAAAAAAGAAAAAAGAAAAATATCCCTCAGGAATCTGAAAACAAAGACTAGATTCCAAAAAAAAAAAAAGTTGTTGGTAGGAGGCTTACAAATCTGATTTCATGATCTGCTAATTGATAGAAATCCATAGCTTAAAATGTATTGTCTTGGAGACTGGGGAGATGGGATGAACAGAGTACCAAAAAAACCCCAAAAACTAAAATAAACAAACAAAAAAAACAAGAAACAAAGACTGGAGGACATGGTATCTGATTTTAAGGAGATTGAAAGTTCTTTGGAAAGTTAGCATGTAGCATGTGAAACAACAAAATAACATATTTGGAGTAGAATAAATCAAAATAAGCAAATTAATAGGCAAGTCACTATTAATACAAGTTAGTTCTAGAAGTGTCTGCTTGAGATATGAATAGTTAAGGTCAGTGATTAGAGGTTTCCTGGAAAAGTAAGTGTAAAGCCTGCTTTTGAATGATACTGATTGAAGGAGGGTCCAGGGGAGTATACAGCCCAGATAGCGTAACAGCAGGTTCCTACAGAGGACCCTGAAGTGTGGTTCTTGACTGGAGTGGAGAGTGCATGTAACACAGAAGGAGGATGAAAATAACTCAGGAGAGAGGAGGTAGGTGGAAGCTTTCAGTACTTTAGCCAACCTCAAAGGCAGTAGAAGAAAACTACCTTTGCTTATAGAAATGACATGATGTAACTGTGTTTAAGCATTATTCTAGTGACCTTGCTGAGAGAGGATGCATTGCCATCAGATTTTATTGGAGACAAGGAAGACTGTTGTTGTAACCTAGGGAGTGTGAAAAACTTGATCTAATGTCACAGAAATGAAAATGTAAGAAGGGAGGATCCAGGAGATGGGAACACATTTGGCTCCTGTATATCAGCTTTGTGACTTGTCTTCTTAGTATAAGACTCCAGTGCTGGGTGTGACTTGAGAGGTGATTAAAGGGGTTAGTTGTCCACAGTTATATCTTTGTTGATCTGGCAAGGCACTGTCTTTCCTCCAACCTGACCTGGAATTACCAGTGTTCATCGCTGGGTTAAACCACAAAGACAAAACTCATTTGGAAGTCTTTGTATCTGGTAGGGTGGGACAGTAACCTTTTATCAGCCTCCCTCCCATCTCTGAAAATTATTGTTACTATTTAAGGAAACCTGCCAGCTCTTTTGAAAAATCGGCCCTAGACCCTCCAAGGCAATGAAAGTGGCTGGACCTCAGAGCCCAGGCTTCTCTTTCTAGAGGTTCATCTTTCCCTTGGAGAGCTCACTGATTCCTCCCGTTAGTGCTGGGATTGCCCTTCTCTACCTCTCCTACCTAGGAAGACCTAGGCTGGGGTTCATTAAAGGAGCTTGATGACAGGTTTAGCTGCAAGAACCTATTGACCTCAAGCAATGCTGTACCCCAGAACCTCAAGAGTTCATAAGTGGCAGCTGGTGTGGGATGAAAGCTCAGCCCTCTCTTGGCCCTCATGCCCATGCCATCCCCGCTGTTCACTGCTTTGGTTAAAGTTGCTCATATATTGATCTCTCCTCCTTATAAGGTCCCTTATAAACAAGGTTAATGTCTTATTCATCTTTATAGCCCCTTACCATTGAACACCCAGTACCTTGCATTGGTGCTTGTAAATACGTTAACAGCACAATGAGAATATACGGCATTGTTGTTATTCTTAAATTAATTATTAGAAATCAGTTCATCAAATTAGTATAAACTAGTTTAGTAGACGCTTTAGTAGAAATCAGTTTGTCAAATTAGTTATTTGGCCTTGGATTAGCTTTGAGGCCGTGGATAGTGAACATCAAGGCGAAGACCTTAGGAAAGTGCCAGGGAGCCTCAGAGACACTGAAAGAAAGGAAGTACATAAAAACAGAAGGGGCTTCCCTGGTGGCGCAGTGGTTGAGAATCTGCCTGCTAATGCAGGGGACACGGGTTCGAGCCCTGGTCTGGGAGGATCCTACATGCCGCGGAGCAACTAGGCCCGTGAGCCACAACTACTGAGCCTGCGCTCTAGAGCCCGTGAGCCACAACTACTGAGCATGCGCGTCAGGAGCCTGTGCTCCGCAACAAGAGAGGCCACGATAGTGAGAGGCCCGCACACTGTGATGAAGAGTGGCCCCCACTTGCCCCAACTAGAGAAAGCCCTAGCACAGAAACGAAGACCCAACATAGCAATCAATCAATAAATAAATCTTTAAAAAAAAAAAACAAAACAGAAGCGGAGAACCAAAGTCAAACTTCATTTACTTAATAATCTTACCTCGAATTATTCTGCCTATACCATTGCACATTCACTTGAGTGATATCTCCCCCTGCCCTTTTTTAATGGTGTATTTCCTCAGTATCTCCAAAGAGAGCACAAATAGAGCATAGTATTGCTTTTCAAGACTAGGCACTGTGGGCTGTCTCTCCCCCCAACCCCCCGCCCCAAATCTATAATATTGGCACAAAGATGACGCTCAAGAATTGCTTGTGAGTGGAAAATACATAAAACTTCATACAGTGAGGCACTGTCTCTTTCTTGTTCCTTTTATCTTTAGCCTAGCATGCAGTAGTTTCAATGAGTATTTTTGTATGAATAAATACATTTTCTTGGTGGTCTTTGAATGCAGCACCCCACCTTTTTCTTTCAGGGCTGGAACAACCATTATCTCTGACAACTTAAACTCTCACTCCCTTGTATTGATCACATCTGTAAATACACAATAGAAGCATTAACACTCTTCAGTTAAAATTCCAGCAGGGAGCTATGACCAACAATTATTTCCCTTAAATGACTTTCATATCTGTGATCAGCTCTAGAGCTAAGGGGCTAGTTGAACCTGACCACAGATGACATTAGATGATTTAATAGTATCAACTCGCTTTTGAAGTTATAAGTTAAATAACGTTCATATGTCAATATAGAAGGTGATGCACTTAAGAACCCCAAGTTTCTTTCATATTCAGTTATTCAGAGTCTTTTTCAGGGTCATTGTCAGATAATTGCTCAGATGAACTCTAAGGAAATACCTGTGTGTTCCTGTGTAATGAAGACTGGTTCTTCCACCCTGAAAGATGTCCACACCATTCCTCCACCAAGAGGAACTCTTGATGTAACTGGAAGAATTTTAGAAAATAAGAATATTTCTGTGTAGTAATGTTGCACAAACACTGGAGTTTATTTCTGAGTTGCAGTTCATCAATTCTGGGTCCATATGCTTATTTATTTTTATTATATTTATTAATTTATGATATGTAATTTGTATATTTTTATTACATGAAATATTTTTCAATATACCATAGAAAGAAGGAAAATTTTATTTATTATTTTTATTTTTTGATTTTTATTTTTTATAAATTTATTTATTTTATTTTTGGCTGCGTTGGTTCTTCACTGCTGCATGCGGGCTCTCTCTAGTTGCGGCGAGTGGGGGCTACTCTTTGTTGTGGTGCACAGGCTTCTTGTCACAGTGGCTTCTCTTGCTGTGGAGCATGGGTTCTAGGCACGCGGGCTTCAGTAGTTGTGGCACACAGGCTCAGTAGTTGTGACTCGCGGGCTCTAGAGTGCAGGCTCAGTAGTTGTGCGCACGGGCTTAGTTGCTCCGCGGCATGTGAGATCCTCCTGGACCAGGGCTCGAACCCATGTCCCCTGCATTGGCAGGCTGATTCTTAACCACCGCGCCACCAGGGAAGCCCAAGAAGGAAAATTTTAAATGAACATTAACTTTTTCATTAAATTGTTCTATACCGCCATTTTAAGAAGTGCCTAGTATTCCACCTAATGAATGGATCATAATGTGAATAAGTTTAAAATAAAATTTGCTAAAACAAAATATCTTCTCTTAGTCAGCCATCCACACTTTCTTCCAAGACTTCATTCTCAGCTGCTAGGGAGAAAACACTCAACACCAAAAAACCTCAGCTCCAGGTAAGATAAATGGTTTAAATTTCACTTTAAAAAAAAATTAAATATAAATATAGTTGATTAAATAGAAATATAGTTGATTTACAATGTTGTGTTAATTTCTGCTGTACAGCAAAGTGATTCAGTTATATATATATATATGTATATATGTGTATATATATATACACATTCTCTTTTTTAATATTTTCCATTATGCCTTTTCACAGAATATTGAATATAGTTCCCTTTGCTATGCAGTAGGACCTTGTTGTTTATCCATTCTATATATAATAGTTTGCATGTGCTAACCCCAAACTCCCACTCCATCCCTTTCCTCCCATCACCCTTGGCAACCACAAGTCTGTTCTCTATATCTGTGAGTCTGTTTCTGTTTCATAAAAGTTATTTGTGTCATATTTTAGATTCCACATAATAAGTGATATCATATGGTATTTGTCTTTCTCTTTCTGACTTAACTTCACTTAGTATGATAATCTCTAGTTCCATCCATGTTGCTGCAAATGGCATTTCATTCTTTTTTATGGCTGAGTAGTATTCCATTGTATATATGTACCACATCTTCTTTATCCTAAATGGTTTAAATTTGATGTCTCATTGAAGATCTGGATATTAGGTTCTTTTCTCTCTAAAATACAGGAGACTGATCCCAGGACGCCCAGTAGATACCAAAATCCAGGGAGCTCAAGTCCCTTATGGCATAGTATTTGCATATAACCTATGCAATCCTCCCGTATACTCTAAATCATCTCTAGATGACTTATGATACCTAATATGATGTAAATACTATGTAAATAGTTGTAAACACAATGTAAATGCTATGTAAATAGTTGCCTCACCTGGCAAATTCATGTTTGGCTTTCTGGAACTTTCTGGATATTTTCAATCTGTGGTTGGTTGAATCTGCAGATTTGGAACTGTGGATAAGGAGGGCTGACTGTATCAAGGATCTTTGTTCCAGGGGGTGCTGAGTAGACATAGAAAGATCCCTCTTGTCTTGGTACTCACCAAGGGAGCACCCCAAATTCCTTTGTTTGTTTCTTTAAGTCTTGGGTAGCACCTAGATGTCAAGCTGATAATTACTTTTTCAGGAAGTTTTTTGGATGAGAAATCCACTCCTTCTCTGTGATATAGGGTGGTCTAGCAAGCTAGGTAAAATAAATAGCAAGATTTTGTAGGATCTTCCTTGATTATACTTAAATCACGTTCTTGCTCATACTTAAAGTATAAATCCACAGTCATTTATAAAGCAGCAACTCTTTGCTGAAATTGGGGCACAAACATGAGTAAGACCGAATCTTTTAAAGAAGAGAGCTTTCCATCTCTATTGGCAAAGTGAATCATTATTGTAAATGCTTCCAAAGAGTGTAAATTATTTGTAAATAACATTTGTAGGGTTTTTTAAAATGTAAAATTTATTGTCATACATATATTTATGGCATAAATGGCCTGGCCTGCTTCTTTCAGAGTCTCATACTTCTTCTGTCTTGAGGCCCCATACCTGGGACTTTGGGTTGCTTCCAAATTTACTAGTCCTTAGTAATAAATCACCAATAAAGAAGTGTTTAATAACTAAAGACAGAAGTTGTATTTGATATCTACATTGATAATCATCAGCTTGATGCCATTCCTTAGTGTCCCACAAAAACACATGTTCTTTCAGAGGAGGATCTAACCATTGCATCTTCCTCCATTTGGTGGATGTCCTATCAGTTCTTCTTAAGGTTAATGGCTCCCTATTCGAAGAGGGATTTCTGTCCTCCTAGCAGCACTAGCTACGTCTTTTTTCTTTCATTGATTCATCAGATATTTACTGAGCGCCTACGCTATGGTACTGCTCTCTGCTTATGATACCACGTCTTGGGCCCAAGGCATTTCCCTGCCTCTGTCAAAGTCACAGTTTTGATCATTGTTCCAGCACACGTCCTAGATACACTAGAGGTTTTCCCTGGGACTTGGACTAAAAGTAAGGTAACTCAGCTTTAATTGAACGTGCTCTGTCTTATTTGATGGAACTAATGAAAATTACAAGCATTTAAAAATATGAATTACTTTAATAAGGACAAAGTAATTTCATAAATTAATTAATATATCATTTATTAACTGCCATTAAACCCTTGTTAATTAAGTAAAATGGTAAAGTTAAATAAAAAGGTGGGTGATTTCCTAAAGGAGATGAAATTGTGATTTAAGCATCTTTTCTTAATTGGTTTAATTGACAAGCACAGCATTGTACAAAATAATTCATCCAGGACTGGGAACTACAGGCTGACAAAAGACTCCACACAGATAGAGCATTTTGTGAGCAGGAAGCAGTGAGGATTATTTTCTAGAGAATGATCATATTCTATTTTACTCTACTCCAGTGGTTATTAACTTTATCTTGGTTAAGAGTTCAATATACATAAGTCAACTAATGTTTATTGAGTATCTCTTATATGCCAAGCATTTAGGGCATAAGAACTAAGGATTTGTTTGAACAAAAATAGATCCTTTTGAGAATTTGGTGAAAGCTAAAGATTTCTTCCAACAGAGTAAATAAAATATAAACGTGCAAACTCACACCAGCTTTTACACGCAAACTCTCAGGAGGTATATGGACCCCTAAAGTTCATTCATGGAGACCCTCAGGTCTGTGGACTTAATTTAAGGACCCTCCCCTATTTGAAGTTATTCAAGCAAGGAATGATGTGTGTGTCTTAGGACCAGGCACTTCACCTCCCTAGGCTTCCATATTTTTGCCTATTAAATGAGAGTGGTAGATGAAAGCCTTCCATTTTAAAAAATCTGTAAATCTACGAATGGGTGTTATAAGTATGCTTGTCTGTTTACATCATTTATCTCTCTGTTGCTCATATTTGTGTGTGGAGGTAGAAAAGAATAGCACAAAACAGAGCATAACAAAACAGAATAGGAATCAGAGAATCCTCTGGAGTTTAGATATCATATCAACTCGTCCATGAGAAGAGACAGTGGCAATCCAGATGGTAAATGGTCCCACAGTGAGTGAGTGTCAGAGTCGGGACTTGGCTCTGCATTTCCTGACCTCCAGTCAGCTGACCACAGTGCCACAGTGTGTATGAAGATTTATCTCCCACGGATGCCTACAAGTGGTTACACTAGCTTAATAACATCTTTGAAAATTGATATCAAAATTCATAGATTGAAGTTCCACCCCCAGGACCTCAGACTATGATATTATTCTTTACCAGCCTCCAGAAATGTTCTTTAAGCCACCCAGTTTGTGGTACTTTGTTACAATAGGCCTAGGAGGTCAAATGGCCTCTCTGGGCCTTGGTTTCCTCATCTGTCAAGTGAGGGGTAACCCAGATAGGTGAGTAGTTCTCAGATGGTGTTCTGGGAGCCCTTCAGGGGCCCGTGTGTTTGTGATACAAGAAAACTGTGAAGAAAAAAAATATATCTATGTATGTATATAAGTAAGTATGTCTGTTCATTCAGGATTCCCCTCAACCCCTCCTCCTCTGTACCAGCTGCTTCCCCAGAAACAAGTCCTCTCTATTTTCCTGTTAGGGAAAGATCTCTAAGATACTGTGTGGAAAA